>NC_133381.1:23379802-23480745 GCF_049309525.1 Garra rufa
TGCCCTGTTGTTCACGTTCAATAATTCATGGCTGTAGGATAGATGCACGCTAACAGACGTGTGGGATGGGGATTACCTCCCTCCTGGGACGGATGGTCCAAATGGTTCCTGCATTTATCAGTTCCTCCCATTTCCGTTTCAAAGCAAATCATATTTCAAACAATCGCCTCTCATTCAGGAAAGAGCTCTGGCGCTTCTCACCAGAAACATTAGTCTGCATGCTCTGAGTGAAAGCATCTCAATGCAGCCATACTGCTAAATGTGATATGCTTTGTCATCCGAGCACTTCAACCTTGAGAAATGTGTGATGCCATTTACAGTAGACAGGTTTGGCATTAACCATAAAATCTGATAGTCACATACTGAATTATGTTATTGTCTATTTAAAGATGGTATGAATTCATCTAAAACATAGAATTTTTAGTGTCAATATAAAATCAAAACATTTTTTGGCCATTTTTCACCAAAAGTTTGCAGTTTTTTTTTTTAAAAGACATTAGTATTTCTATTCAGCAAGGATGCTTTGAATTGATCAAAAGTGACATTAAAGACATTTGTAATGTTACAAATAATTTCTATTTTAAATAAATGCTGTTCTTTTCAACTTTCTGTTCATCCTGAAAAATAAAATGTATCACGGTTTCCACAAAAAATTAATTAACAACTGTTTTTCAACATTGATAATAATCAGAAATGTTTCTTAAACAGCAAATCAGCATATTAGAATGATTTCTGAAGGATCATGTGACAGTAGAGACTGGAGGAATGATTCTGAAAATTCAGCTTTGATCACAGAAATAAATTACATTTTAACACATTCATATAGAAAACAGGTATTTTAAATTCTAAAAATGTTTTATAATTTTACTGTATTTTTGATTAAATAAATTCAGCCTTGGTGAGCAGCTGACCCCAAACTTTTTGTCTTAATAAATTGACACACTACCAGTCAAAAGTTTTTGAACAGAAGAGTTTTAATGTTTTTCAAAGAGATTTCTTCTGCTCACCAAGCCTGCATTTATTTGATCTAAAATACAGCAAATACAGTAACATTTTTGAAATATTTTTATTATTCAAAACAACTAGTTTCCATGAAAATATATTTTAAAATGTAATTTATTCCTGTGATTTCAAAGCTGAATTTTTAGCATCATTACTCCAGTCACATGATCCTTCAGAAATCATTCAAATATTCAGATTAGCTGTTCAAAAATATTTATTATTATTATGTTGAAAACGGCTGAGTAGAATTTTTTTTTTATGTTTCTTTGATGAATAGTAAGTTCAGAAGAACAGCATTTATCTGGAATTGTTTGTAACATTATAAATGTCTTTATCATCACTTTTGATCAATTTAAAGCATCCTTGCTCAATAAAAGTATCTAAAGTTTCTTTACAAAAAAAAATACTGACTCCAAACTCAAATGTTTTAAATATTGATGATAATAAATAATTAAATAATAATAATAATAATAATAATAATACATGTTTTTTGAGCAGCAAAAAATATTTCTGAAGGATCATGTAACATTAGAGACTGGAGTAATGATGCTGAAAATTCAGCTTTGATCACAAAAATAAATTACATTTTAAAAAAGCAGTTATTTTAAATAGTGAAAATATTTCAAAATTTTACTGTTTTTGCAGTACTTTAGATCAAATAAATGCATGCTTGGTGAGCAAAAGAGACTTCTTAAAAAGACAAAAAAGAAACTTTTGACTGGTAGTGTAGTTCTCCACTGTTTTATATTTGTTATGGTGAAATGTTGTGTCTTTGTTTTTTAACTTTTATTCTCATGTACTACAGGTCACATTCATTCATAGCAGATCAAATCATCTCTCTAATTTTCTCATTTAACATGTTTTACTGAAAATATGTCACATTACAGAAGTAAAATTGTTTGCAAATGCCATTTCATGTTAACTTTTTTCTTGTAAAAAAAATGACCCTAGAAGTTCTCTAATGAGCCTCTCACACAGTTATTTCTCTGATTTGTGTGAAACACAGCATTATAATCCAAACAAGACGTCACATCTCCTGTGTGTTTCCCGCAGGATGGCGGTAAGGTTCTGGAGGAAGGGATGTCCCACAACAGCAGTCTGGTGGAGTGTGACATTCGTCTGACCGATGTGGGTCAGGACAGTGAGTACTGCATCACTCAAGCTCTACGCGCCAATCAGAGCCAGGCCGCACGCAAAAACCAAACACAGTATGATCTCAGTGCCAAAGTCTGAGCCGGATATACTGTGCCTGTCAGTGAATAATTACAAGCCATTGAAAAACATTGTAAACAAATAAAAACAACCAAAATCGCTCTTACTACAAAAAATCTGCAGTTATTCTTAAAGGAATCATCGGATGCAAAACTCACTTTTACATGTTGTTTGAACATCAATGTGTGTTGGCAGTTTGATGATAATGATAAAAATCCACCCAGTGGTATTTTTTTCATCTTTAAAAGTAAAATCCTCTTTTTAAAATCGGGTCATTCTCAGCGTCTTGTTGGTGTGACGACACACAGACAGAGGCCCCTCCCACGATAGTTGATTGACATGAGCACCTTACCTTAGCCCCGCCCTCACCGAGCTCAAACAGTCCGACTCTGATCGCCATTGTGTGACTCAGGTGTCTCAGATTGAGAGATTGAGGTGTTCTGTTGTTGGATGTAATAATGAACATAGCAGTTGTCATTTACTCCTGACATCTGAGCCGCTGAAGACGCAGAGGATTAACGTTACTTTCGTTTTTGAAAAGGAAAGTGCTGATCCCGATCTACATATGCGTCTATGTTTGTGCAAATCATTCGTGATGCAGCTTCACCCACAGCAGAAGTGAGTATAAGGGTGTTTTATGCATCTTTGCAAATGGCCTTTCTTAATAATGTGCTAGTTAGTAAGTTTCGCAGCTAAATGTGGCTGAAGTAAACATTACGGCTCGTCATCCCAGAGGCAGAGAGGGGCGGGGCAAGCAGAGCTCATTAGCATTTAAGGGAACATGCAACAGAATAGCTTGCTCTAAAAAGGGCTGATTTTGACCAGGTATAAAGAGTGTTTTTTACACTACCATTGAGAAATTTTAACCAAAGTATGTTATAGACTTCTCAATAAAGGGGTCATCGGATGCAAAACTCACTTTTCCATGTTGTTTGAACATTAATGTGTGTTGGCAGTTTGTGTACACAACCACCCTACAATGATACAAATCCACCCAGTAATTTGTAATCTTTAAAAGTAATATGCCCTTTTTAAAATCAGGTCATTCTCAGCTTCTTGCGGGTGTGATGGCACACAGACAGAGGCCCCTCCCATGATAGTTGATTGACATGAGCACCTTGCCTTAGACCCGCCCTCACCGAGCTGAAACAGTCCGACTCCGATCGCCATTGTGTGACTCAGGTGTCTCAGATTGAGCGATTGAGGTGTTCTGTTGTTGGATGTAATAATGAACATAGCAGTCGTCATTTACTCCCGACATCTGAGCCGCTGAAGACGCAGAGGAATAACGTTACTTTCGTTTTTGAAAAGGAAAGTGCTGATCCCGATCTACATATGCGTCTATGTTTGTAGAAATCATTCGTGATGCAGCTTCACCCACAGCAGAAGTGAGTAGAAGGGTGTTTTATGCATCTTTGCAAATGGCCTTTCTTAATAATGTGCTAGTTAGTAAGTTTCGCAGCTAAATGTGGCTGAAGTAAACATTACGGCTCGTCATCCCACAGGCAGAGAGGGGCGGGGCAAGCAGAGCTCATTAGCATTTAAAGGAACATGCAACAGAATAGCTTGCTCTAAAAAGGGCTGATTTTGACCAGGTAAAAAGAGTGTTTTTTTACTCTACCATTGAGAAATTTTAACCAAAGTATGTTATAGACTTCTCAATAAAGGGGTCATCGGATGCAAAACTCACTTTTCCATGTTGTTTGAACATTAATGTGTGTTGGCAGTTTGTGTACACAACCACCCTACAATGATACAAATCCACCCAGTGGTATTTTTGTAATCTTTAAAAGTAATATCCCCTTTTTAAAATCACGTCATTCTCAGCTTCTTGCGGGTGTGATGGCACACAGACAGAGGCCCCTCCCACGATAGTTGATTGACATGAGCACCTTGCCTTAGACCCGCCCTCACCGAGCTGAAACAGTCCGACTCCGATCGCCATTGTGTGACTCGTGTCTCAGATTGAGCGATTGAGGTGTTCTGTTGTTGGATGTAATAATGAACATAGCAGTCCTCATTTACTCCCGACATCTGAGACGCTGAAGACGCAGAGGAATAACGTTACTTTCGTTTTTGAAAGGAAAGCACCGATCTACAATTTCGTCTATGTTTGTGCGAATCATTCGTGATGCAGCTTCACCCACAGCAGAAGTGAGTATAAGGGTTTTTTATGCATCTTTGCAAATGGCCTTTCTTAATAATGGGTTGGTTTCGCAGTTAAACATGGCTAAATGTGGTTAGAATAAACATTACGGCTCGTCATCCCACGGCAGAGAGGGGTGGGGCAAGCAGAGCATTAGCATTTAAAGAAACATGCAACAGAATAGCTTGCTCTAAAAAGAGTGTTTTTTACACTACCATTGAGAAATTTTAACCAAAGTATGTTATAGACTTCTCATTAAGACCCTAAAGAATCATATCAACAAATCCAATGGCCCCTTTAAGGCAAGAGAACTACAGGTGAATAAGGTCAAAAATTAACTAATAGATATCAATATACATTCCACAGTTGATTAATCACTGTACACTGACAGTGTTTTGTAAGTTTTATGAAATGTTATATTTAAATATGCAAATTGTGCATTAAGTTTTTGAACGGTAAGATTTGTAATGTTTTTAAAAGAAGTCCAAAGTACAGCAGAAACAGTACAATTTTGAAACATTTTTACTGTTTAAAATAACAGCTTTCTATTTGAATATATTTAAAAATGTAATTTATTTCTGTGATCAAAGCTGAATTTTCAGCATTATTACTCCTTCAGTGTCACATGATCCTTCAGAAATCATACTAATATTCTGATTTGCTGCTTAAGAGACATTACTGATAATTATCAATATTTAAAACTTTAAAATTATATTTTTCAGTATTCTTTTATTAATAGAAAGATCCAAAGATCAGCATTTTTCTGAAATAAAAAGCAAAAAAAGAAATTATAGAAGTGAATACTTTTATTTAGCAAGGATGCTTTAAGTTGATCGAAAGTGATGATAAAGACGTAAATAATGTTAAAAAAAAGATTGCCCTTTCAGATACATGCTGTTCTTCTGGACTTTCTATTCATCAAAGAAACCTGAAAAAATTCTACTCAGCAGTTTTCAACATAATAATAATAATAATAAATGTTTTTGAGCAGCAAATCAGAATATTAGAATGATTTCTGAAGGGTCATGTGACTGGAGTAATGATGCTAGAAATTCTGCTTTGAAATCACAGGAATAAATTCCTTTTTCAAAATATATTCAAATAGAAAACAATTCAAATAATAAAAAATATTTCAAAATAAATGCAGGCTTGGTGAGCAGAAGAGACTTCTTTAAAAAACATTAAAAAATCTTACTTTCCAAAAACTTTTGACTGGTAGTTTAAGTAAACATGCACTCATTTGCATACATTGTTTAATCTTAAAGGATTTAGATTTCTCTTTTTTATGCTTTTATACAACCATGTTTTAAGAATAAAATGCTATATAAACTCTCTAAAACTAAATGAGCAAAACCTTCAGACTAAAGATAGGAATAAAACTGTAAAATGTGGTGCATGTAAATGCTGAAACTAATTTGGTGAAAACAACCTTTAAAAGAAATGTATTGTATTTGAAATCTGCAAACTCAAATAGATAATGTGTAATAAAATAAACTTAATGTATTTTTTGGATTTTTTTTATACAAATCATTTCATAGAAGCAAAATAACAGAAAAAATGCATAAAAGCAATGGTTTTATCTGTAGTGTCCTGCCTTAAACAGTGAAATGAAATATTTGTCCATAACCACACATGAACAGATGTTAAGAGCCAGCATGTTTGGCTCAAATGTTGATGTGGGCTGTGTGTGACAGGCTCACTGACGGTGGTTGTGGGTTTGTTGGTGCTGATAGAGCGTTTGACTCCCACAGGGAGAATTAGCTCATAATTAGTGAGCGTTTATTAAGTGGCAAAGGTCACTGACAGTGAATGTGGAGAAACAGAACCAGCAGATCAGCTACAGTCACACTCAACTCAATCACTTTTAGTTGTTTTTTGAAGATAATTTCTATTTCAAATGCTGTTCTTTTGAACTTCTATTCATCAAAGAATCCTAGAAAATCAAATCTATCACAGTTTCCAAAAAATATGAAGCAGCGCAACAGCAAATCAGCATTAGAATAATTTTTAAAGGATCATGTGACATTGAAGAGTGGAGTAATGATGCTGAAAATGCAGCTTTGATCACAGGAATAAATTACATTTTAAAAGATATTCACATGGAAAACAGCTGTTTTAAATTATTAAAATATTTCATAATTTTACAGTATTTTTGATCAAATAAATGCAGCCTTGGTGAGCAGAAGAGACTTCTTTCAAAAACATGGAAAAACCAACCCAACCCCAAACTTTTGAATGCTAGACTTTAAAAAGAAATTGATTGCATTTTTGATAAAAGGTAATGTGCACTTTAAGAAGTTTTTTGAAGATGATTTCTATTACAAATGCTGTTCTTTTGAACTTCTATTCATCAAAGAATCTTAAAAAGTCAAATCTATCTATATGAAGCAGCGCAACAGCAAATCAGCATTAGAATGATTTTTAAAGGATCATGTGACATTGAAGAGTGGAGAAATGCAGCTTTGATCACAGAAATAAATTACATTTTAAAAGATATTCACATGGAAAACAGCTGTTTTAAAATATTTCATAATTTTACAGTATTTTTGATCAAATAAATGCAGCCTTGGTGAGCAGAAGAGACTTCTTTCAAAAACATTAAAAAACCAAACCAACCCCAAATTTTGAATGCTAGACATTAAAAAGAAATTGATAAAAGGTAATGTGCACTTATGCATATTAATCACTATAAGCCCAGCAGTGTGTATAAAGAAAATAAATAGGGTCATTTTTTTTTTCATTTTAATCATTTCTGACTCAAATGAAAACCCACAGGCCAAGGCAGTTTTAAATGAGTTTTATTAAACTTGGACACACATTTTGGCCTCCAACCTGAGATATGCCACAAACTGTATAGGCAACATCGTGTTTACAGACTCTGTGAAATATGACATTGATTATTGTGTAAGCACTGTTTTCACTGAAATACCCTTTAGCAGCATAAAAACATTGTGCATGGCATCAAAACGGCAGGGAAATACAATAATCATCCATGCTTATAAAGTATCTTTTGGTCAGTGGGATATTTTATGAATGATAGACTATGCATCTAATGTCAAGATCACTTTTTGCCTTTTAGAGTTTGTTTCTGCATTGTGATACTGAATGTCACATTGGATGTGATTATTGAAACATACTGATATTTACTGTATGCACACATGTAATGCTCAAATAAACAATAGCATTCAAAATGAAGACATTTTCTGTGTCCATGAACTTCTTTTCGTTATATAAGATGTTTTGTATTAAAATTTAGCATTTATTTATTTCTACCTCTTGAAATGTCATATTTCACCCTAAAATTAAAGTAATAAATTATTTAAATTTATTTAGCATAAAATGAATCCTAGTATTGAAAATAAAATATTGTATTTTTTCATGAAAATATGTAATAATAATATTTTTGATTTTTTTTCAATTTGTATTTTTTTGTGACAATATCCATCATATCCAATGTGATATTATTTTCATGACTATTATTATTATTATTACTCAAATATAAAAAATAATATTATTAATCAGAAGAATAAGAATTAACCATTTGTAAACCAATTGTGACAATATGCAATAATTTGTGACATTATTTGCATTTATATACATATATTTATATATATATATATATATATATATATATATATATATATATATATATATATATTTGTAATAATAATAGTAATAGTCATGAAAATAATGTCACAAATTGTTGCATATTGCAAAAATTGAAAATCTAACATTTCTACCAAATGTATTATTTATTATTTTTACTTAATTAAAATTAATCTAAAAAAACATTTATTGTTATTTATTATTATTATTATTTCATATTTTAGTAATAATAATAATATTAATAGTCATGAAAATAATGTCACAGATCAAAAAATAAATAATTTTATTTTCCTAATGTAAAATATAATTTTCTGCTTTTTTACTTTTGATTTTTTTGTCATATTTTAATAATAATAATAATAATAATAATAGTAATAGTCATGAAAATAATATCACAAATTATTGGATATTGTAACAAAAGAAATTGAAAATCTAACATTTCTACCAAGCTAATTATTTATTATTTTTACTAAATTAAAATTAGTCTTAAAAATATTATTATTAATTATTATTATTTCATATTTTAGTAATAATAATAGTCATAAATAAATAAATGCATGAATATATAAATAATTATTTTATCTTTTTACTTTTGATTTTGGGTGAAATATGACAGTGACATAATTGAATATTATAATTGAAAATCTGAAGGGTTTATCAAATTAAATAAAAATTATATATAGAATAAAATACATATATATATATATATATATATATATATATATATATATTAGTGGTGGGCATAGATTAATTTTTTTAATCTAGATTAATCTAGATTAAATCTTGAAATTAATCTAGATTAATCTAGATTAAAATGGCTAATTTGAATTCTTCTGAAAGCATTCAGAATATGTGTGCTACCCAAATAATGACTTAAAGTAAGTCTTTGAGAACGGGTTTCTCAAGCCAGGTGGCGCATTAGACCAGGCGCTCATCTCCTGTTTCCAAAATGCATTACAAACTGCTTGACAATTGCATTTAAAACACAATTAACTATACAAACTTGTGTAACCAAGTACTTCTGCGCAAAAGGCTGTACGACGTGCGCGTTCCAGTAAAATATACAGGCGCGCGGGTATGGATAGCCTATCTGCGTGCATCTTACAAAAAACTGCGTTGCTTTTAGAAGCGTCAATTCAGTTGTTGCATATAGTATAATGTCTTTATTTCGGGATTATCAAAGTAAATTATAACTCAAACTTGAGATTTTACTGGGGCACAGCAGGTTTTCACTGAGGCACGTGCCCCAGTAGAAAAGGGTCTAGCAACGCACCTGCCCTGAAGCGGCTTCATAACTGCATCCATGTCTGCGCGTCTCATTTGATGTGGTAATTTCACAGAAGTTGAAGACTCGTTCTCGCCCCCTACATTGCAATTCAACTAGATATCCGTCATCCGCGCTAAAATATCAAAGTGAAAGTCATCATATCTTGCGTAGTTTAGACCCAGCTCCCAACCCAACTTTGAGAATAGATTAACGGCGATAATTTTTTTATCGCGCGATATGAGTCTCACGTTAACGCAGCCCGTTAACGCCGATAACGGCCCACCACTAATGTGAATGATTTTAAACATTTAAGTTTTATTCTGCAACGTTTTAAACCACAGAATGAAGTGATTTGTGTCTTTGAGTCTGTTCTGTGCTTCAGTCTCTGGCCTTTAGTTCACTCTGATATTTACAGTATGTTCTCATGTCAGAGCTCATGCAGAGGTTCACTGTACTGTCATATATTATGCCGTCAGGTTGGGCTTTTATACATTATTTTGCCAATGCTTTATACAGATGACTTCAGATTCTCTTAAACTATCAAAGTTTTGGTGCTTATTTAAATGAAGACAACGATTGCCGCAGCAAATATTTTCCCTTTGCATTGTGAAATATAATGGTAGTTTCTGGATTTGATAAATAAGGAACATCTATATTTATATTTCTAATTTTAGCATTCATTTTGAACATGGTTTGAGTGTCAGCTGTTATTTTTAGTCCTGCTTTTCTTTGTTTTTACCGAGGACCGATTTAAATGCTCAAAATGATTTTGACATTTTTCTTTTCACAGCGACTTGGGCAACTTATAAGTGCCATGTCAACACCAAAACGCTTAAATAATTAAACACAATCACTAAAATAACAGTCCGAGGCACTTACATTCCTATAAAAAGAAGAGGTAGTTGCAGAAAATAAAAAAAACAAAATGCTTTAGTCGAGTCTTCATATATTAAATATTATCTTACATAGATGAGATGATGATGTTTATAAAATATCTAGCAGGGTTTTTAAAGATTATGCATTTTGTTTGAGGTCCTCATGTCCTTAGGCTGCATGTATTAAATTATTCACGGCACTGAAACCGTTGCCATAAATAGATCAGAAGAAAAACCTGTTTATGAATAGTTTTTTACTGAATCGTTTCTGATCCGTATCTTGCCTTATTTTAATGGTTTCATTTGTTTATTACATTTTTTTTTTCATTATTTGTGTTTCTGGTAAAGAGTCAATATCCTGGGATCCAACATTAAGGAAATATGTTGTTTTGTTAATGTTAAAGCTTATATGTGTGTGCATTTATACTCTATATACATTGCAAATGTGTTTTGCATCCAAATTGAATCTTCAAAGAGAAAATGATAGAAATGTCCATTTCAAATTTGCACTTAAATAATCCAAATGGGATAATTGGTCCATTTTGTAAAATTGAGATCTATACATCATGCATCATAATGTATACATCATAAATAAGCTTTCCATTGATGCATGGTTTGTTAGGACAATATTTGGTTTAAGAGAGAAAAATCGCCTTTAAAGTTGTCAAAATGAATTCTTAGTTATGCATATTACTAATCAAACTTTAAGTTATGATATATTTACCACAGGAAATGTACAAAATATCTTCATGGAACATGATCTTTACTTAATATCCTATAAACATGCAATACCAAGTCATAAAGTCACAACTGCAAGATATAAACTAGCAATTGTGAGTTATAAAGAGATAAAAACTCTTTTTTTTTTTTTTACACAACTCTGACTTTTTTCTTCAAATTGTGTGATATAAACTCGCAATCTCAAATTCTGACTTTGTAACTCGCTTTTGCAAGTTTATATTATGCAATTCTGAGAAAAAAAATCAGATTTGCAAGTTTGTACACTTTTTCTCAGAATTGAATAATATAAATGCACAACTGTGTGTTATTAGTCAGAAAAAAGTCTGATTTGCAAGTTTGTAGCATGCATTTCTGAGAAAAACGTCAGATTTACAACTTTAAACCTTGCAATTCTGACTTACTGTATAACTTGCAATTGCAAAAAAATAAAAAGATAAACTTGCAATTTGGACTTTCTTTCATGCAATTCAGACTTTTTTTAAGAATTGCATGACATAAACTCACAACTGTGTGTTATAAGTCAGAATTGCGACCATTGATGTATGGTTTGTTAGGATAGGACAATATTTGGCCAAGATACAACTATTTAAAAATCTGGAATCTGAGGGTGCAAAAAAATTTAAATACTGAGAAAATCACCTTTAAAGTTGTCCAAATGAAGTTCTTAGCAATGCATATTACTAATCAAAAATTAAGTTTTGATATATTTACTGTAGAGAACATACAAAATATCTTCATGGCACATGATCTTTACTTAATATCCTAATGATTTTTGACATTAAAGAAAAATCAATCATTTTGACCCATAGCGTGTATTTTTTGCTGTTGCTACAAATATCCCCTCGCTACTTAGGAGGTTTTGTGGTCCAGGGTCACATTTAATACAAAACATTTCCATTTGAAATGTGCAATTTTAATTTAAAGTCAACCTGAACTCAAACTAACCCCATTTACTTTGTTAATGTGTTGTAATGTGAATGATTTGTCAATTTGTCTGCTTAGTTTGCAAATACACACATTAGAAACACCAGGTTTGTGTTTTCGTCCTTACGCTAATGCTATAACGAAGTCTCCACGCAGCGAATGGTGATCATGACCAACACATCCTTTGTTTTGGTGAATAATCAATATGTGAAAATACAGCGTGTCCTGATAGGCCGGTGCCGAAGGGCTCTCCTCATTGGCCGACTGTCTGGGATCGACTTCTCCAAAGACAGATATTAACACACAATTCTGACTTTTTTTTATCTCACAGTTGCGAGTTTATATCTTGCCATTCTGACCTTATATCTTGCAATTGTGAATTTATATCATGCAATTCTGAGAAAAAAAGTCTGTTATTTGAATTTGTATCATGCAATTTTGAGAAAAAAGTCAGAATTTTAAGTTTGCATGCAATTCTGAGAAAATAAAATCTGAATTTGGAGTTTGTATCGCAATTCTAAGAAAAAAAGTCCGAATTTGGAGTTTGTATCACGCAACTCTGAGATAAGTCTGAATTTTGAGTTTGCATCACGCAATTCTGAGAAAAAAAGTCTGAATTTTGAGTTTGCATCATGCAATTGTGAGGAAAAATTCAGAATTTTGAGTTTGTATCATGCAATTTTGAGAAAAAACGTCTGAATTTGGAGTTTGCATCATGCAATGGTGAGAAAAAAAAGTCAGAATTGTGAGATAAAAAGTCACAATTACCTTTTTTTTTTTTTATTCAGTGGCGGTAACGAGCTTCCATAGAAATGCCATTTCATGTTGATTACAAAAGTAATAAGTTGTTTGGCAGATGATTATGGTGCATCACAAGTGTGTAAATATGTCAGTAAAAGCCAGACTGCTTTTGTTATGAAGAAATGCAATCACGTGTCATTCAAAGTTTTGCGCGAATGCACATATAGAAGAAAAAAGTAAAGTTTCTTACAAACATTTCTGTACCAGTCTGCTTAGTTTGCAAATACATTTGAAACACCAAGTTTGTGTTTTCATCCTTATGCAAACGCTATAATGAAGTCTCCACGCAGGATCCGTTATGGTGCAGCGAATGGTGATCGTGACCAACACATCCTTCGTTGCGGTGAATAATCAATACGGGAAAATACAGCGCGTCCTGATAGGCCGGCGGCGAAGGTGGGCTCTCCTCATTAGCCGACTGTCCGGCCAAACATCGTGTGCTTTCCGTGGGACAGCTGGGATCGTTCAGGCTACTACTGTGACTTCGCCAAAGACAGCTGCGGCGTGAACCGTACAAGCGGCTTAGCGAAAACCGACTGCTGCTAAAAGGCAAACGCGGACTGCTGCTGTTGCAAATGCTCAAGGCGCTGCGTGAGAAAATCGACGAGCTGCTAATAGAGCGATGACAGCGTTCGCAGTTCTGCCGGTATCCTCCAAAACCATTTCCGCCAGCCGCGCCGATCTCACGCGGCGAGAACGTGTTGCAACTGGACTGCTGCGCCAGATCCATAAGCACAGCTTCAGAGTAACTGGGAACAAGCTGTTGGTTAGAACGAATGTGCCACTCGAGCTCCGTGCTGTCAATAGTGTTGACCCGCGGGATGTGCCGACAAAACGGACGCTCATCCAGAGGCGTAACGGCGACGTAGTCGAAGCCGAAAAGCTTCTCCACGTGGTAGTGAACGTACGCCGTGCGGTACTCCGTCAGAACCCTCAACGGCCAGGATAACGTCAACGCCGCCGCCAACCAGAAGCTACACTGCGATGCGTACCAAGGCAAGCGATCCGGATCCGCAAAAGCAAGCAAGTACTCCTTAAACTCGACGTTTTTTAAATGCATCCCTTCGCGTGCTTCCATATAATCATCCAATCCTTCATTCTCAGTGAAGAACCGTGCCCTCTGCGTCAAATAGGAGTTCTCGGACTCGACGTTGGCAAAACTAAAGCACTTAGTGAAGCGTAGCTTGGTCACGGGAAAGCTCTCCAGTCCGGTGAGGTGTTTGGAGATGTCTTTGACTCCACAGTTTCCGTAATCAAACTCGGCCTCTGCGACGTGCGTGTTCACGCGCTCGTGATAAACCTGCGTGGTCGTGTAGGCGTCTCCGTTGCGATACCTTGTCACTTGTCTCGTTCTACGTACGTAATGATAGCTAATAGCCTTCCACCAGATGCACGGTGTCGCTTGTTGCATGCGCTGCAGCCGCTCGCCGACGCTCTCCAGGTCGACTTTAAACTGGAGTTTGTTGCGTGAGTAGCAGTGCCAGCACTCCACCAGATAAATCATGTAGAGCATGACGAGGAAGGCCACTGGGATGTAGACGTAGCCGTTGGAACAGGGACTGTCGTGGTACAGCATGGACTTGCCCTTGAAAGCACTGTCGAAGGTGAGGCGCGTGACCTTCGTGACCTGGCACCAGGTCAAGGCGATCACGCAGCAGTACATCAGCAGCGACAGGAGGAGGCATTTCCAGTGGGAGTCGCGGCACAGGGACTTGCTCAGTGACTGCTTTGCGGGTCGTTGCTGTAAAGATACAAACGATAAAGAGAATTGGTTTCATGGAGAACTTTACCTAAGAAAAAACTGTAAACTAAGGGTGGTGTCACAGCTGCCTCATTTAGTTCGGTTGAATCGCACTAGAGTTCATTTTCCCTCTTGGTGCGGTTCGTTTGGGCAGGTGTGAATGTAGCAATCGCACTCGAGTGCGCCCTAAAAGCGGACCAAAGAAGCGTACCGATACCTCCTTGAAGTGGTGGTCTCGGTACGCTTTCAAACACTGGATCGGTTAGTTTATGGTGAGAACATGATCAGAACTCAAACAGACCCAACCGCAAAAAGTACTGCACCTTTTTGAACTAATCCAGCTTCCGTAGTCAGCTGCGCTGTTCATTATAGGATGAGAAGTATTTGTTGACCTTTGGCAACACAGCCCCATGGCAGCTCGCTGACAAACTTGGAGTTGTGAGGAGGTGCGGAGCCTCATAAATTTGGTCTGATGATCACATTAGGTCCCATCTTTCGAAAACTCACAAGAACACTGCAATCTTCTCATTGTTTAACAGTTTAGAAAATATGTTCAATGACACAATTGGCCAACAAGTGGTGTGGATGTAGAGCATGCTACACAACTCCTCGTCCAGGCCCTGGTCATCTCCAGGCTGGACTACTGCAATGCTCTTTTAGCCGGTCTTCCAGCATGTACAATCAAGCCTCTACAAATGATTCAGAATGCAGCAGCACATCTGGTCTTCAAAGAGCCCAAAAAGGCACATGTCACACCTCTTTTCATATCCCTGCACTGGCTACCGGTTACAGCACGCATCAAATTTAAGACACTGATGCTGGCATATAGGACAGCCACCGGCTCATCACCTGCCTACCTCCATTCACTACTACACATCTACACTCCTTCCAGAAGACTGAGATCCTCTAGTGAAAGACGCCTCATTGTACCACCACAGAGAGGTATTAAATCACTGTCCAGAACATTCTCGTTCAACGTTCCTGCCTGGTGGAATGATCTTCCCACCCCTATCCGGAATGCAGACTCCTTAACAGCTTTCAAACGACTGCTGAAAACCCATCTTTTTCGACACTATGTGACTCAATTAAAAAAAAAAAAATTCTCCTCTCTTCTTGATCCTCCCTTCTAGCCTGTTTTTCCTCTCTTTCTTGATCTTCTCCTTCTAGCCTGCACTCTTCTAACAACGCCTGATATATGGTATTTTTGAACACTTCCTATGTTGATCTGCCTCCTTAGGATGAATCACTTGTTGTATTCCCAATTGTAAGTCGCTTTGGATAAAAGCGTCGGCTGAAATGAATAAATGTAAATGTAAATGTGGATGTTGTCACATGACTGGAGGTTCATTTCAACTGGTTCGCAATCAGTAATCAGTGTGGTGTGAAAAGGACCCAAATTGGCAGAAAAATGCTACAATGTATCATTTGTTGCCCGTGGTCCGGACCAAATGAAACGAACCACAGATGTGAAAGCACCCCGAAACAACACGTTCTCACTCACAACTCGTCACATATTGACGCTTAGTCAGGACCCTTTGGTGACACTCTCCAGGGTACCCCTTTAGAGTCATTTTTCGAAGTTCAGGGTCCTCCATTGCTTCAAATAACGGTGTGTTTCCATTACAGCGTCAAATCTGCACTCAGTGCCGCTGGCAACGATACAACGGCACCTGTTTACACCCTGTTTGCGTTTCATTGTCTTCTTTTAACGGTGGTTCGCAAACATACTAGCATTTAATGAAAGTATGCAAAGTGCATTTACTTTTGCATGACTTTTTCAATGATATGTGATTTCAGCTCAGTAATCCACCAGTTCCTCAAACACTCGGAAACATACGTCAAAGTCTTGCCTTGCCTACTTTTCACAGCGATTGGTTGTCGTCTGGTGTTTTGCGCTTGAGATTTGCATAAAGTTGAGGAATGCCCAACTTTTTTGAAGCCATAATGCACCATGCAAATGTTTAAGCTCAACTTCCATATGAATGAATTGAAAACGCCCGCTGCGTACCAGTGGAAACGCACTGTTACAATGTGTTTCTACTACAGCGTCAAATCCATGCTCAGTGCCACTGACAACGCCACTGCTTTGGGGTGTGTCAAATTTAGGGCAGAGCACGCCTATGGCAAAACAATGTTTATACCCTGTTTGCATTTCATCGTCTTTTAACTTCGATTGGCAAACGAAACACTAGCATAAAATGAAAGCATGCAAAGTGCATTGATTTTTGCATGACTTTTTCAATGATATGTGATTTCAGCTCCACCAGTAATCCACCAGTTCTTCAAACACTCAGAAACATACGTCAAAATCTTGCCTTGCCTACTTTTCACAGCGATTGGTTGTCGCCTGGCGTTTTGCACTCGACATTTGCATAAAGTTGAGGAATGCCCAACATTTTTGCAGCTCTCAGCCACTCTCAACACTTTCTCTGTGCCTCTTTCAATCCCATAATGCACCACGCAAACGTTTAAGCTCAACTTCCGTATGAATGAATTGAAAACGCTCACTGCGTACCAGTGGAAACCGAAAAAAATTCAACACTGGGCCGAAGGCCGAACGCGGTTTTTAGTGTCCCCAGCCATGTATTATGCCAATTTTTTTTAACCATTGAATAAATTAAATATTAATAACCTTTTTACAGTTTTGTCTTGCTTTTCAAAAATAAATTACAAAACAACAATTTACTTAACACTGAACATTTTTGACCAATTAAAAGCGTTCAAAAGAGCTTGTGACTAAACCTCCTGATGCCATTGGATCCTCAAATTGTCAGCCGGACCTCATAACTCCTCATAACATTCAGTATAAAGTGCCACAAAGCATGGAAAATCTTTTTCCAAACATTTAACTACAACCCAAAACTCTTTCTTCTTTTTTTCTAACTTAACAGTAAAGAAATATTTTTGGAAAACAAAATATTCTTAATAATGTTCTTTTCTTTCTGTCCTGTTTTTTTTTTTTTTTTCTAAAGACTTCTCAAGAATTATTTAAGTTTAAATTCTTCCTAAAACATTGGATAGTGTCCAATGTATCCTAAATATTCTTTTTTTTTTTCTTTTAGCAAAAACAAACGAACAAATAAATAGAAAATTTCCAAAATTATTACATATTTGAGAATGTCTTTGTTCTGTATAGTGGAAAAAGGTTCTTTAGATTATTAAAATGTTCTTCACATTAAGAAAAAACTGTTCTTCTATGTCAGTTGTCCACAAATGTTTTAATACGAAGGGCTAAAAATCTTGATTGAGGGTCGAGGGACAAAACTAAAAGTTGCATTATATTCAACCAAATTATATTAAAATGTATGACATATTAAAAATGTTTAAATAATTTAAAAAAAAAAAAAAATATATATATATATATATATATATAATTAATTTTTTTGATCATTTTTTTTAAACCTTGTGTAGGATTTACTTTAAAACAATTTTCACTCAAAAACTGATTTCACTAATAATCACAAAGAAAATAAAATTCTTGTAAACCACCCAGTAAAAATCTCATTACCCTCATTGATTCTGCTTTAGAAGCATTTTGTTGATGGATCCGAAAAAGCCTTATAGTCTGACAGAACGATTAATCCACAAAATGCAAACATCATATTCATGCTGAACAAACTTCTCAGGTTTTTATTTAGCTGTTTCTGGAGTATGTGATTGCATGGCTGTCTTATGCCCTTAACATGGCAGCTGGCATTAAATAATTGATTAAGTTCTTCCATAATTATCCGCTCTACCTTTTAGCGCGGCCCCTGGAGCCCCTCACGACCGGAGCTCTCAGCGGGAACCGCAACACTTATGACAAGTAGCCCTTATGAAGTATTTCTCAGCCATTAATACACAATGCATAATACTCTCATTTGTGTTTTTGTTTTTTCAAGCAAGTTGCAAACAGTGTTATTGTATTATAATATAATAAATATTATTTATTATAATTTGTATTAATATTTTGAATTATTTTTTGGTTTTACATTTTCAGTTTTCATTTTTATTTTAGTTAAAGTTTTAGTTGGAGACAATGAATAATTTAAATTAAATTAAAATAATATTTAAAAATTAAATCAAATTAAAATTAAATATCTCAAACTTATATAGACATATAAAAATCTAATAAAAATGACAAAAAAATAAATGTAAAATGAAAACATTTATAGAATAAATTCATATAAAAATATAAAATCTAATTCAAAACTTTAACAAAAACTCAATGATACCAAAACAAAAAAAAAGTTAACTAAAATGAAATTTTAGTTGGAAGCAATAGAAGCAATAAATAATTTAAATAAATTAAATTAATACATTAAAATAATATTTAAAAAAAAAATTAAAATAAAACAATATCTCAAACTTATACAGACATATAAAAAACTAATAAAAATGTTGTTTTGACATTTTTATTAGTTTTTTATATGTCTGTATAAGTTTGAGATATTGTTTTTTTATAAAAAATAAATAAAATAAAAAGATAAAAAATATAAAAATAAAATGTAATTTAAAACTTCAAAACTAATGTTAAGTTAACTAAAATAAAAACTAATAAAAATTACAAAAACAACAAAATTTAAAAATTTTTTAAAATGAAAACAATTCTAGAATAAATTGATATAAAATATAAAAAGAAAATCTAATTCAAAACTTTAACAAAAACTCAATGATACCAAAAACAAAAAAAGTTAAGTTAACTAAAATAAAAGCTAATAAAAATTACCAAAAACAAACAAATAAATGTCAAGTTAACTAAAATTAAATTTTAGTTGGAAGCAAGGGAAGCAATACAATTTTTAAATTAAATTAAAATAATATTTAAAAATAAATTAAATTAAAATTAAATTAAATAATGTCTCAAATGTATATAGACATATAAAAAACTAATATAAATGACAAAAACAACAAAAATTAAAAAAAAAATTAAAATGAAAACAGTTCTAGAATAAATTGATATAAAATATAAAAAGAAAATCTAATTCAAAACTTTAACAAAAACTCAATGATACCAAAAACAAAAAAAGTTAAGTTAACTAAAATAAAAGCTAATAAAAATTACCAAAAACAAACAAATAAATGTCAAGTTAACTAAAATTAAATTTTAGTTGGAAGCAAGGGAAGCAATACAATTTTTAAATTAAATTAAAATAATATTTAAAAATAAATTAAATTAAAATTAAATTAAATAATATCTCAAACGTATATGGACATATAAAAAAACTAATATAAATGACAAAAACAACAAAAATGTAAAATGAAAACAGTTCTAGAATAAATTGATATAAAATATAAAAATAAAATCTAAATTAAAACTTTAACAAAAATTCAATGAAACAAAAACAAATGTTAAGTTAACTAAAATAAAAACTAATAAAAATTACCAAAAACAAAAATGTTAAGTTAACTAAAATTAAATTTTAGTTGAAAGCAATGGAAGCAATACATAATTTAAATTAAATTAAAATAATATATAAAAATTAAATTAAAATTAAATAATATCTCAAACTTATATAGATGTGTAAAAAACCTAATAAAAATGACAAAAACAACAAAAATTTTACAAAATTTAAAATGAAAACAATTCTAGAATAAATTGATATAAAATATAAAAATAAAATCAAATTCAAAACTTTAACAAAAAAAATCAATGATACCAAAACCAAAAAATATTAAGTTAAATAAAATGAAATTTTAGTTGGAAGCAATGGAAGCAATAAATAATTTAAATTAAATTAAAATAATACATTAAAATAATATTTAAAATGAAAAAATGACAAAAACAACAACATTTTTACCAAATTTAACATGAAAACATTTATAAAATAAATTGATATAAAAATATAAAATCTAATTTAAAACGTAAAAAAAAACCTGACCCTAACCACAACTAGGTTAATGCCAAAAAAATAGTTCAACTAGTTACTAAACATCAGCGACCTCTTTTTCTGAATGATCTTCATAAGTTACGCTACACTCTTAAAAATAAAGATGCTTTAAAACATTCTTCATAGAAGAACCATTCAGTCAAAGGTTCTTTAAAGAACCATTTCTTTTTTTACCTTTTTATAATCTGAAGAACCTTATTTCGCCACAAAGAACCTTTTGTGAAACAGAAAGATTCTTCAGATGTTAAAGTTTCTTAATGAAACCATTTAGACAAAAAAGAGTGTAATTTGGTCTTTGAATATATGAATTTGTAAACAGATTACAATTAGACAAATCACTTTTCTTTAACTGAAAGTGTTTGTGCACATCAATTCCAGGCACTAATTAGTAACTAAAAAGCTTTCAGTGACCCAGGGGGGCATTTTACACTTAAGCACTTCTGAGGAAATAATTATCAAACCAGTTAATCACCATCTTTCAGCAGCTAAATGATGTGTAGAGCATAAGATAAGACAACCACAACAGAGCAAACACATTTCCTCACATTCTTAGGTGAACTGTATTAGTTGCTGAATGAAAGCTGAAGCACTAGGGACAGATCTGTTGTTCTCTAAAGCACTTGAACAGTGAAACCAAGCCTCTTTAATGAGGCTCTGTCAGACGGTCCCAGAGAAAACTCGCGCTCTCATATAGTGAGGATTCTCTGCTGCTGTCACCCTGTGTATTTTAGGAGGTGTGAGCAAGGCGTCCCACTTTCATTCGGGCTATTTTAGTGTTTTAGTAAAGTGACATAACTGAGGCTGACCTCGCTGCCAATTCATGAGGTTTAGATCATCAGCGAGGCCCTGTGTGTTGGTGACATGTAAGTTGGAACTTAATAAGCAATGTTTTAAAGCTTTATGTACTCTCAAAGTCTGAAATATATATTATAAATCATCACAAACAACTTAAATGTCACTTGGTGATTTTTGCAAAATACAGGTCACATTTCACCCCAAAATGTAAAGTAATAATAAATTATTTTAATAAAATTATAAAAAAAAAAAAAATGTTTTTAATTTGCAGAGTTTTGTGCATTAATTTCATAACAATCAGGCATATGCTTAAAGGAAAAATTATTATTAAAATTATATATAATTATAAAATAAATTGCACAATAATTCAAGAATTATTTTAATAAAATATTTTACAATATTTTTTGCATTAGTTTTATTTAAATCAACCATGCTCTTACATTTAAATTATACTGTTAATTCTATAATAATAATGAAAAAGTATATATAGTTTCTGTAAATATATAAAAAAATAAATATAAAAATAAAATTATATTATTTTCATAACAATCAAGCATATTGTTAAATTTGAATTAAACTATTAATTATATAATAATAATAATAATAATATATAATTTATGTTAATAAATCATACAATAATTCAATCATTATTTTAATAAAACAAGAATTTCAATAAAATATTTTTTACATTATTTTCATAAAAAACAGGCATACTCTTGAATTTCAATTATACTATTAATTATATAATAATAACATAATAATAGCTTATGATTTCTGTAAATACATTTTACAGTAATTAAAAAATGATTTGAATAAAATATTTAAATTATTAACATTATTTTCATTAAAATTAAACTATAAATTATATAATAATCATATTAATAATAATAAAAAGATATATAATTTATGTACATAAATATTTTTATGTAAATTAATTATACACTAATTTAATAATTATTTAATAAGAATTTATAATAAAATATAAAAAAACTATTTACATGATCAACCTCCTAAATTTAAATTATACTATAAATTATATAAAACACATTTGTAAATAGTCATAAAATACTAATTATTCATAATAATGCTGAATAGTTAGAATTTAATAGCAGTTTTTAAAATCAAAATATAATTTCCTAAATAAGATAAAATCATTTTAAATTAAGTTTTTTTAAATATTATTTTTGCTAATTTTTTTTATGTATATTTTATTTTATAATTTATTTCTATAATATATATTTATTGTATTTTATTATATTTATTACAATTTTTTTTTTATCAAAATGAAATAATATTTTATCAAATACATACATTTTATCTGCATTTTTCAGTAGAATATTAGCCTATTACTAATAGCAAATGTGTATGTTCCCATTCATCAATAATGGGTCACATAGAAAAAAAATTGTGCATTTTATTTGTATAATAAAATATATTTTATCGTTAATTGTTTTCCAATTTTTTTTTATCAAAATGGAATGACATTTTAATTATTAATTAAATAATTCAGTTTTTTTTATTTAATTTTTATTTTATTTTATAATTTATTTATTTAATATATATTTTAATTTATTTTAAAGAAACAGAAATGTGAATGGGGTGTTAAAATATAAACATATACAAATGTTTCAAGCAATGTTTTTGTAGCATGTTTTTTTATTATTTTTGCAAAATATATTTTTTTAAATTGTATTATTTACATTGTATTTTTTTTGTATTGTATTTTTTTTTCATTTTATAATTTATTTATATAATATATGTTTATTGTATTTTATTAAATTTTATTAAAAAAAAAGCTTTAATCAAAATAAAATAATAATTTATCAAATACATTTTTCTGTATTTATAGAATATTAGCCTATTACTAATAGCAAATGTGTATGTTCCCATTCATCAATAATGGGTTACATAGAAAAAAGTGCATTTTATTTTAGATTTTATTTATATAATAAAATGTTTTTTTTTTATCATTAATTCTTTTCCTATTTTTGTGATAATTTATCAAAATGGGATGACATTGTATTTTCAAAAATAATTATTAATGAAATAATTCTTTTTTTTATTTTATTTTAATTTTAATTTTATTTTATAATTTATTTATATAACCTATTTTAATGTGAATCGGGTATTAAAATATAAACATAAAAATGTTTCAAGCAATATTTTTATAGCATTTTTAATTATTGTTATTTAATTACATGTGCAAAATATATTTGCAAAATTGTATTATTTACATTGTGTTTTCAAAAATAATAAAAATGTTAATTTTTTATAAATCTTTTTTTTAATTTTCATTTTATAATCTATTTCTAAAATATTAGAGTTATTAAATAATTCTGTTTTTTCATTTCACTTTTAATTTATTTTTAAAATATAAACATATATAAAAATGTTTCAAGCTATATTTTATAGCTGTTTTTTTTAATTATTTCTGAATTTGAATTTGATATTTTAAATCGTATTATTTAATTTATTTTTTTTGTGATGAAATATGACCATGACCTATGAAGTTTCCTGAGATCCACTCTCTTACTGTCTGCCACTGAATTGAACGTGTAATTGGTTTATACAGTCTATTATTACAGTAGTCTACAGTAGACAGATAGGAATCTTTGTGTGTATCTCCTTTCACTCACGTGCACGAACCCCCACACACACAATCCACCGCATGTTTGAGTCAATTAAACATAAATCGCAATGCATTAATTAGCCTTTTGATAAAACTCACAGAACCCAGCGTTTATTCGTTCTCTTTCGTCACGGTTTGTAACAAAGGTTTCCCCACATCGCGTCGAAATGGGAACGCGCGCGCCGCGGCTGAACTCACCGCTTCCCGCGGCGCGTCCGTCTGCTCGTGGTGGACATCAACAGCACTACTGTCCGTTACCGGAGCCGCCGGAGACATGATGATGATGATGAAGATGATCCTGGAGCATCACAGCCATGTGTCATCCATCACTCTCCATTACGGCTCCTCAGCGAGGCAGCATCCTGCCCACGAGAGCGCGCTTCTGTGTCCTTACGAGTCCAAGAACAAACAAATACTTGAGGGATTGTTTGCTGTCCAGGAAAGCGAGAACATTTCCCTCAGGATTTGTGTTTTGGAAGTAAAAGAAGCGGATCCGAGCCACGTCGAGACGCAGAACGCGTATGGAAATGCCAAGCGCATCCACATCCACACGAGCACGTGAACGCGGAGTGAATGACAATGAGGCGCGAGATGAATCCACACGGATGCGCAGCTCAGATCCAGGTAACGGGGACGAGAGAGAGAGAGAGAGAGAGAGAGAGGGAGGTGTTGTTTATCTATCCCAGTCGTTTCTGCTGAGGATTGCACATGACCTTGACTTCATGCATGTGCTTTCCTATTTTTAAAATGCATGTTCTATTTATTTGATCAAAATACATAAAAAATATCTATTAAAAAGATGTAATAATTTCAAAATAGAAATTTCAAAACAATTTCAAAATAGAAATTGTGCTTTTCCATTTGTAATATGCATGTTCTATTTATTTATTTATTTATTTATTTCTATTTATTTATTTATTTTTAAAATGCATGTTCTATTTATTTGATCAAAATACATAAAAAATATTTATTAAAAAGATGTAATAATTTCAAAATAGAAATTTCAAAACAATTTCAAAATAGAAATTGTGCTTTTCCATTTGTAATATGCATGTTCTATTTATTTATTTATTTATTTCTATTTATTTATTTGTTTTTAAAATGCATGTTCTATTTATTTGATCAAAATACATAAATATTTATTAAAAAGATGTAATAATTTCAAAATAGAAATTTCAAAACAATTTCAAAATAGAAATTGTGCTTTTCCATTTGTAATATGCATGTTCTATTTATTTATTTATTTCTATTTATTTATTTATTTTTAAAATGCATGTTCTATTTATTTGATCAAAATACATAAAAAATATTTATTAAAAAGATGTAATAATTTCAAAATAGAAATTTCAAAACAATTTCAAAATAGAAATTGTGCTTTTCCATTTGTAATATGCATGTTCTATTTATTTATTTATTTATTTCTATTTATTTATTTGTTTTTAAAATGCATGTTCTATTTATTTGATCAAAATACATAAAAAATATTTATTAAAAAGATGTAATAATTTCAAAATAGAAATTTCAAAACAATTTCAAAATAGAAATTGTGCTTTTCCATTTGTAATATGCATGTTCTATTTATTTATTTATTTCTATTTATTTATTTATTTTTAAAATGCATGTTCTATTTATTTGATCAAAATACATAAAAAATATTTATTAAAAAGATGTAATAATTTCAAAATAGAAATTTCAAAACAATTTCAAAATAGAAATTGTGCTTTTCCATTTGTAATATGCATGTTCTATTTATTTATTTATTTCTATTTATTTATTTATTTTTAAAATGCATGTTCTATTTATTTGATCAAAATACATAAAAAATATTTATTAAAAAGATGTAATAATTTCAAAATAGAAATTTCAAAACAATTTCAAAATAGAAATTGTGCTTTTCCATTTGTAATATGCATGTTCTATTTATTTGATCAAAATACATCAATTTCAATATAAAATCAAAAACATATATTTATCTGTATTTTTCAGGACAATATTAACCTAGCCTATTAATAATAGTTATAATAGCCAGTTTGCATGTTCCTATTTGTCACTATATAATGGGTTGCATAGGAAAAAAAAAATCTGCAGATTTAATTAATTTATTTATATATTTTATAATTTATTTTATTTATTTATTAATTCTATTTATTTGATTAAAATGAAATATGTGTATTTTAAAAACATTTTTAAAAACAAATCACATTTTAAATTATTATTTAAATAATTCTGTTCGATTTTTAAATATAATATATTTTACTTATTTTATTCTATTTATTAAAATACAATTTAAAATAAACAAATACATACATCAATAATTGTGAATTTGTATGTTCCTATTTATCAATAATGGGTTACATAGAATAAAACATTTTTAAAAGTGCCTTTTATTTTAGATTTTATTTATATAATGAAATGTATGTTTTATCATAAATTTTTTCCTATTTTTTGATAATTTTTTTCCTAATTTTTTGTTCCCATTTATTACATAGAATAAAAAAAAATAATTGTGTACTTTTTTTAAAGATTTTATTTATGTAATATAATATAATTTATGTATTTTATAATTTATTTTTTCTATTTATTTGATTTTTTTTATATAATATATATTTAATGTATTTTATTATATTTATTAAAATACAATTGTTTTATCAAAATAAAATAATATTTTATCAAATACATACATTTTAACAATATTAGCGTATTACTAATAGCAAATTTGTATGTTCCCATTCATCAATAATGGGTTACAATAAGAAATGTATTTCTGTGCATTTTATTTTAGATTTTATTTATATAATATAATTTATGTATTTTATAATCTATTTTAAAATAATTAATTTTATTTTATATTTGATCAAAATAGAATAAAATTTGATCAAAAACAATTTAATTTCTATTTTTCAGCAGAATATTCAACTAACAATAGCCAGGTTGCATGTTCCCATTCATCACCATATAATGGGTTGCATAGAATAAAATAAATAAATAATATATTTTATTCTGCAGTTTATGTAATTTATATATTTTTTAAAAATCTTTTTTTATCAAAATGAAATTACATTACATGACCTTTTTAATAATTAAATATTTTTCCGTAAAGTATATAATATCATTTATGTATTTTATCTTTTTTGTGATCATTTTAGACATTTTATCAAATACATACATTTTATTAGCATTTTTCAGCAGAACGTTAAAGAAAATAAATTCCGCACATTTTATTCTGTAGTTTATTTATATATTGTATTTTTTTCTATTTATTTTATCATTTTTTATCAAAATGAAAATACATTATATTTGTATTTTTTTCATTTCAATTATTAATTAAGTAATTGTGTTTTTAAAATAATTTATTCATATAACATATTTTATTATATTTATTAAAATAAAAAAATTATCAATATAAAATAGCATTTTATCAAATACATACAATATTTTTCCTTATTTTATATTTTCATTTTATTTTATCATTTATTTATATAATATCTGTACATTTATATTTATTAAAATAAAATTGTTTTATCAAAATAAAATAAAATAACATTTTGTTTGAAACAATTTTGTGTATTTTTCAGTAGAATATAACCTATACTAATAATAGTTTGCATTTTCTCCTTCACCACAACATAATGGCTTACACAGAATTTAAAAAACAATCGAATTATTACCATGCTTTTCAGCCTTATTTAGTTTGTTATAAATGCTTTATGCATTTCCCTTCTGTTCAATGTTCAAATTCATCCTTCCTCTTTTGAAAGCATTGCTTTGCTCTTTCTGACGTCATAATTAATGCTCTGACGTCATAATCTACCTCTCCCTCTGGTTTACGTACACAAAGCTGTCTCTTACAGTCCGTATCTTTATTGTTCAGCACACATATTCAGACTGTAAAGAATATGTGCTACGACCTACTTTTTCAAAACGTGATTTCCCTCACCGAAAGTCACATGATCTGCTCATTTTAGATGACATACACCTGTGATGAAAATACTTGTGACAAACGTGATGGAGTTATTTGACCTTTCAAATGTAAAATACCATTTACTTAAACCTTCAGCCGAAGTTTTGTCCAGTATTTGATCATTTTGTCGATATCTGTCAGATCATTTAGGCTGTAATCAATCATACACCACGCATAGCGATATACAGGACAGAATTTAAAGACGGACTACAGCGCCACCTTCTGGTCATTGTTAGTACTGTCCATCTACACATAATGACAGCATTGAAGATTAAAAAAAGGATTTTTAAAATAAAATAAAATTAAAATAAAATTAAAATTATGTTGTTGTTTAATTATTATTTTATTATTTAATTAAAATCGCCATGAAGGCAGTACAGTACAGCATAGTCTATATATTTTTTATTTCATTAATTTTTTTTTATTATTTATTTAATATCACCCTAAAGGCAATACAACATATTTTACCAGCATTTCTAAAAAAATACATTTTAAGTAAGATATCTTTTATATATTTTCTCTACTTTATATATTCTCACTATATTGCATTCTTTTTTATGTAAAATATTACTGTGTGCACGAATTAAGAATTTTTCATTGTTTTTCATTGTGTGCAAAAACATTGTTTTGCACAAAATGCCAAAAAACTTCTTTAAATGTTTCATTGGCATTTTTATTCATATAAATAGGTCATGAGAAATTAAGCTCTCTAAAGAAATTTGTCAGAATTTAGTTTGTAGTTAAATATTTTATATATATATTTTTTTTTAAATTAAAATCACCCTAAAGGCAATACAACATAGTTTACTAATATTTATATAAATACTTAAAAAAAATTTTTTTAAGTATATCTTTTTTGCATTTCAGTAATGAAAATTATGCATTTTTGTAATTCTCATTTTTCTCAGAATCAGGCAAGTTAGATTTTAAAATTAATATAAACTATAATTGCATTCTTTTATATGTCAAATATTATTAATGAGTTATTTTATTATTACTGTGTGCACGAGTTTTTCATTATGTGCATTGTTTTTACGTAAGTTTTTAATTCTTATAAATCTCAATTATCTAAAAATGCGTGTTGCAAGAAAAAAAAAATATATAGGCTATATTATATTCCATGTATATTATGTATTTTTCCACGATCATTTTAAATGTGATGACTTTCATGTGATTATGTCAATGTGTGCAATCCTGGGAAATTCATAAATGCCCATATTGAACTTGTGTTGCAAATCGGGGTTTAAATAAAGGACTTTATGAAGCCTTGGGTCAAGTCACAGGTGGTTTTAGGAAGTTGTTGGCTGTGCAAAATAGAGAACAGGTCTGTAGTTGAGGTCTTTCAGGAGATTCCATGGGGTTGTCATGCAGTGTTTGGATTGGATCTGTAATGATATGGGTTTGCCACTCCCTGTGGGGAATTCCCACTTTAGACTCCGCCCACAGAACAGCTTCCCTATGTACTTCACATTATCGCCAGCACGCGCACAGCGCTTTCATTAACTTACAAAGATTGGCTCGCACACTTCACCTTACACTTACTGTTAAAAAGCCATCGTGAATCCTCTTGCGTCTGGAGTATCTGAGGCGGCCAGTGGAGTCATCGGAGGTGGGATGAGAAACAAAAGCTTATGGTGTCATAATGTCACGGTGATTTTACGTTTTTACGTCGCTACTTTTATACACTGACTGTACGCATCGAAGCTTCGAAATGGCGCGAAGCGGCGGTGAGAAACCAGGCAAACTCGAATTCGACGAAAGTCGGATTGACTCCGGAATCGACTCGTACAAATCGATATCCAGAGAACAGGACGGGAGTTTAGACAACTCTGAGGATAAAGACAAAACCTGCTCTACAGACGAGAGACTGGACTCTGCTTATGTCTCTTCATCGCTAACAGTGGACAGTTTGGGGGATTTTATCGAGAAATGCAGCATTTCTGAATGTGAAAGCACGACGGACTGTGAATACACTGAAGAGGAAGTGAATTTCCTAACCACTGTCACAGAGGATGGAGACACGTACGTTTATAAAACTCCCCTTCATTGATAAGTTCCCATGCTTCACCTGAGTGCAGTTCCGATGTGTTTTAATGTCTAAATTTGGCGTTTTCTGCCACTTTTATTAACTTAGTTTAGGTAATATAGTTCCAAATCCGCGCCGCGGAGTAATACTATTAACGTAACTTACTCAAAATATAACACGCTCTATATGCATTATTGTTTTTCTAAAACGCTTTCAACGTCATAAAAAATGGAAATATACATTTTAAAATATTAAAGAGAAACGTTATCGTTAAAACTTTTAAAAAGCAATTTTTAGGTGCTATATGTTAGCGTGGGCGCTGCACAGTGATTCGGTCAGCAGGTGTTTTGTTAACGTGATAAAATCCAAAATACAGTGATAATTATAATGTCAAATACAAATGATGTTTGTATGTAAACCCCCATTATATATTATATGTTCACAACATATTAATTGCATTGCACGGTTCTGTATTGCCAGGGACTATATTTTCTAGCGGAAGAACGGAAATTAATTAACTTTCAACTCAAAAATACACTGTGTTTTATCATGTCGTAAAATGCATTATTTTATAAAAGCAATAAGTAAGCCACTTTAGGCTGTGTATTGTGAAAATAATCAAGCTCAAATGGATTGCAGACTTGTTTTTGTCTTAAGTAGCACGGGTATGTATAGCAATAGTCAGAAATGCATTGTATGGGTCAAAATGATCGATTTTTCTTTTATGCCAAAAATCATTAAGATATTAAGCTCATGTTCCATGAAGATATTTTGTAAATTTCCTACCGTAAATATTTAGAAGATTATTTTTTGATTAGTAATATGCATTTCTAAGAACTTAATTAGGACTTCAAAGGTGATTTTCTCAATATTTTCTTTTTTTTTTGCACCCTCATATTCCAGATTTTCAAATAGTTGTATCTCAGCCAAATATTGTCTTAACCTAACAACCCATACATCAATAGAAAGCTAATGTATATACAAAATGTTCAAAAAATGAACCCTTGTGGTCCAGGGTCACATATTTGTACCTTGTTTCAATTTTAATCCAAATCAATGCCAGTGATTTAGGTGTCAAGGCCAAAATGGCTATAATCAGACAAAGGAAGATTTGCGGTCTAAAAAAAAAAAGTCTAAATGAGATGCTTAAGTCATAACAAGATGTTTTATATGCGTTTAGTGTCATTTTACGGTCATTTGAGTCCAAAAATACTCCTTATTGACCAAATTCAAAATACAAAATAGTCTTTGCAGCTTTAAAATGCAAAGCTGGTAAATATATACGTGGCAAAAAGTGTGCAGAATGATAATTCAACCCTTGACAAATATTTGGTTTGTTTTGCAAGGCATTTAATGTTCATTAATCACATGTTCTGGTGATGTTTTTTGGAATCTGGCATTCTGTGAATGAGACAAAGGGTAAAGTCTGTAGTATGGAGTTTTCATGGTGAACTATATCTGAAAATGAAAATGGCTTTGAATGATATTTGAATAACAAATTACAATGCACTTCATTCATTTTGCACGACAAGTGCAAACAAATGAAGGAGCTCAGTTTTAAATGCACGCTCATTTTATTGAAAGAATTGTATTTGAGTTGGAGAAAAATGGTGGTAGACAGGAAACTAGCAAACGTTTTTTAAAGTTGAGTGATTTTACAGCCTGTTTTAGTTTGCTGAGTGACACATTCTCATGTGAGCGATTAAGTGTTGATTACAGTAGCAGGCTTTTCTGTTTTAACACTACAGTCAGTTAACAGACGTTTAGAAACTGGATCTGCCGTTTATGGCGCATGAGAAGAAGAAAGCAGAAGTATGCAGACAAGCAGTGGAATTCCCCCTCGTTGGGTCAGAAAACACGTTCTGATGGCAGCTTTTTGGAAAGTGCAAAGCTTTTGTTCTAAACACATATTCATGTGCTTTTAATACTTATTTACCCCAAAAGCACATGTCACAAACTTGTTCATGCAAGCAGTGACCTTTACACCAGAGTGTGGTTCAACCTGCAACGTATATGTTCAAAAACATACGCAAACATTCACCGCACAAGTGGGCATGTAACACACAGCCTGGTTAATGTCAGCCTGTTTTCATTTCTGCATTGGTTTTTCACAGTAACAAGTCAGGATGTGATGTTATTTTGAGAACATCTTGCTTTTTGATTCATCTTGAATCATAGTGGCCTGCTTAGGTTTACCTTTGGCCTGCTTGTGTTGCTGTTGCAAGAGAAAAACGCCTTTGTCTTTTTCCCTGAATGTCATCAGTAAAGAAATTCTAGTGGCCAAATGAAATCCCCAGACAGTCCGGATGAGCAAATAGTATCCCGTTCTGGGCATTCACTTTCATTATGCTATCAGTTTTATGTGAAAGACACTGTAGTAAACAACTTTATGGGAATGTTTGTTGCAGTAGCCAAAAATACATTGTATGGGTCAAACTTATCGATTTTTTATGTTAAAAACCATTAGGATATTAAGTAAAGACTATGTTAAATGAAGATATTTTGTAGATTTCCTATTATAAAGTAGTGATATGCATTGCTAAGAACTTCATTAGGACAATTTTAAAGGTGATTTTCTCAATATTAAGATTTTTTTGCACCCTCAGATTACAGAGTTGTATCTCAGACAAATATTGTCCTATCCTAACAAACTATACGTCAATGGAAAGCTCATTTATTAAACTTTAGATGATGTATAACTCTTACTTAAAAAAAAAAAAGTACCTTAAGACTGGTTTTGTGGTCCAGAGTCACAAAAAAATAATTTACAATAACTTCCGAGTGTTTTTATCTGGTGTGCTCTCATAAATACAATTAAAATTGTGTCTTTGAGTAATATCTGAACTATTTGAATATTATTCAAGCAGTGCTTGATGGATTACAAATCGTAATCCTTTACTGATTACAAATTACATGATGGAAATTGTAGTTAGTAACAAAATCTGGATTACACATATTAGGTAATTTAGTCTGACTGCTTTTTGATTACTTTTAGATTACTTTTGACTTGACTTGCTTTTGTCTTAAGTAGCAGGGGTATATTTGTAGCAATAGCCAAATATACATTGCATGGGTAAAAATATATATTACAATATGTTCCATTAAGATATTTAGTAAATTTCCCTACTATAAATATATCAAAACGTAATTTTTAATTAGTAATATGCATTGCTAAAAGCTTAATTTGAACAACTTTAAAGGCAATTTTCTCAATATTTGATTTTTTTGCACCTTCAGATTCCAGATTTTAAAATGGTTAGCTATCCTAACAAACCATACATCAATGGAAAACTTATTTATAATAATTAAGATGATAATAATAATAACTCATAAAAGTTCCAAAACCTTGGGAATCCTTGCGTAACATCAACAAACATTAATAAACATGGCCAAAAGTCACTGAATATGATGAAGACATAGTATTTCACTGCTATGCGTGAACACGACAGTGTTTAGTAACTTTGTTTATAAGTGGTAGGCTAATTTAGAAAGGAAAAAAAAAGAACTGGGCGAATAAATAAATTATGAATACTGCCATTGTGTGAATATGTAATCATGTAGTCTATAAAAAGTAATTGCAATCTGATAATGTAATATAATCTACAGTAATTATGAGTGCTTAATGTATGGAATCTGATTATGTAATCCCGATTACATCCAATCAGTTACTACCCAGTGCAAGTGCAAGCAAATAAAGGAGATTAATTTTAAATGCACATTAATTTTATTGGGAAATTCAAGAAGATGTTAAATAATGGACGTTTTATCATACTTTAAAGTGCATTATTTGGGGCACTATGCAGTACAACCCAAGGCCCGTTCACTTTCATTATATAGGAAAAGAGCAATGTGAACACTCTTTAAAATCTCTTCTTTGGTGTTTTACATAACAAGGTCACGAGGTGGAATAAACAATGACCGATTTTTCATTTTTGGGTGAACCTGTTCATTTCATATGCAGCGAAACATGAATCACGATTGTTTTACCACAATCAGATCGATGACACTGAAGTTGCTCTCACATGCTGAAACCGCTCCATCTACCTGCTTCCTTCTGGCTTACAGTAAAAGTAAAGACTAGGTTATCGCGTGTGGGGAAAAATTACACACCTGCGAGGAAATATGGCAGTCAGAAGATAGGGGGGAAAAAAAAGATAATGAGTGTGCATTAATTTATGTTCCTGCATACATCATTTACTGGTTCTCTATGTGACTCAGAGACATCTGAGAGCTGAATTAAGAGAAACGAATGGATTTCTTTTGTGCAATCGTTCCAAAACAGGTCTAGGTTATATTTTAGGCCTAAATCAAAAGAAAGCATGTTTATTTTCTTTATGCAAAATGCAATACGGATTCAATCAGCTACAAATCCCTCACTTTTTGTGTCTTCACATCTTGTTTGAAATCAGCTGCGTATTTCATTTTTGTAGGTTTTTAGTAACCAAAGCAGCTCTGAAGGGTTTTATAATTCGATAGCAAGGCGATTGCTGATACGAATGCTCTTAAAATGCGCAAAAGTTCCAGTGTTGCGCAACGGCTCGAAGCATCTGTCAGCGACACACGCTTTTGTGTGGCATATTTCTCAGTATCATTCGCCCTATTTTTTCCATCACACATTGTGAAATGTTCTGCTTTTAGACTGCGGTTAGCTTGATAGTTCCTTCCCTCAACCGTTGGCTCTGCTTTAGCTTTTAACCAGCTTTTAACTGGCATTTAACCAGCAACTATTTTTTGTTTTCTAGGATTCTCCATTTGGCCATAATCCATGAAGAGAAAGGTTTTGCACATCAATTGATAGACCTGTTTCCTCCAGAGCTGATGGATATACAGAACAACTTGTATCAGGTATCAATTGCAATTTGTTGCATTCAATGAATTCATGAGCGATTTCCACAGATAGTCGTACTGCTCTTGTTTCATGAATAAGACCCTGAAGGAACAGAAAAACTGTTGAGGGAAATCTTGCATGACTGCTGTAATGAGTTTGGTTATTTTAGTTTCCCCTTTGAGGGAAACTCCCTGAGTGCGTATCAAAGAACGATGGGGGTTTATTACACTCGTTTGACAGCCTCGGTTTCAATTGTTATTTTGAAATTTGGGGTTTATCCGGTGACAACAGACGAGGGGCTTTCTGAAGAAACCCCCTACGCAGACTGTAAGTGTGATTGTTATAGTTAGAAGAGCTAAATGAACCATTTATTGACTTCTTTTGGCATTTTGCTTGAAGGAAGCTGTGGCCGAGCCAACAGATTGATTAATGTACACAGTCATGGAAACTTGGAAATATCAATGAATTACCCTGTAAAGCTGCTGATGTAACATCTAAAATAACCACAGGTGATTATTGTGATTGCTCACAAAATCACCATGGAAAGTTGTGATGCACCTCTGGAATATCTATTGCTGGACAGATGCATGCCTTTTACATTATTTTTTTGGGGGGAAAAAACAAGATTGTTGTTGCTTTGAAGAAAAAAGAAACATTAAGGGGTTTTCCTTAAAAATAAAATTCATGCATTAGAGAGTTGAAATGTGATTAAAATCACATTGGAATAGGAATATGATAGTTTGTATTTTGGCTCGGCTTTAAAATGTTTATCAGAAGTCCTTTTATGCCTTGGAAATGATTAAAATCTCACTGGAACAGGAATGCAAATGTTTCCCGTGCTCTGCTCTAATATGTTTTCCTCATAAATCCTTATCAGAAATCATGAATGATATAAATGGATTGGTCAGAAGAGTGGGAACCAAGCGGAAGTGTCTTAAACTGCAATTCATCGACTGGCCGCTAGAGACTTGCTGCAAAAGGGAGTCAGTCCCATTGACTCCCCATGTTAAAATGCCCAACTTTACAGCAGAAAAAAGTATGTTTACAGCCTGGTTCAAAAAATGGTTTTGGTCTATATAGTTAGTTTTGCCCTTCATGTCAACTGCGAGGGGGGTGAATTTTTTTATAACTCATCCGTTTAAGTTATATTATGCCTTAAAGTTCAGCATAATTAAGGGCGTGGCCACTTGAGTGACAGGGGGATTGGCGCTGCTGTCACCACTGTCGCGCTAGGCGGGCGTGGTTTCAGCAACCAGCTCCACCCACGTCCCGCCTTTTTGCCCATTTTTGATTATCCGGGAGTGACGCTCGGTGACATGATTCCAAGATGGCGACGGCCGAATCCCGCCCACTACAGGCTTGAAAATAGCGCTTCAGAATCCTACGGGTGACGTCACGGATACTACGTCCATATTTTTTACAGTCTATGGTGGGAACACAAGACGTGTGGATCTTGGCCAAAAATGTGAGTTTTTTTTTTAGGGTTCGTACAAGTGCTTATAAAAGTGCTTTATGTACTTGAATTTGGCTTTTTGAAATTTAAGGCCTGGAAACCCCTTGAAAATGGCAATATTCCTGAAGAGGTGCTTGGAAAAGTGCTTCAATTATTGAAATGTTTTTTTAAATGTCTTTTCACACAAAATGTATGCAATTTAATAAAACTAGTAAAAAAAAAACAACAAGTGACAATTTATGTAAACGGCTGAAGACGCAAAAAAGGAACAGATGAACTGAATCAGCTGAGTGAGTCATTTACACTGGAGCCGCTCTGATTGATTCAAACGTATGACTTTGATCATTGAGTTCAAGCGATTCACTAGCAAAAAAACCATCAAATTAAAAAGGGAATTTCGACATTGCTTGTAGTGATTTTAAAAAAAGCACGTAGCGATGAGTGAAACTCCAAATCAGTTAAACCACTGCGTCGCAAAATGACTCACTGTTTCGAAACGTTCTTATATTGCGTATCGCAAATCTTTGGATTCAGACTGGGACTTAGGAGTGGGTTTGTGAATCATTTAATTTAGATTGGAACTTCGCATATCGCAAATCATTTGATTCAGATCAAGACTTTGGAGCACGTCTCGTGAATCATTTTATTTAGATCGGAACTTCTGAGTGCAGATCGCAAGTCATTTGATTTAGATCGAGACTTCGGTGCAGGTTCGCGAATCATTTGATTCAGATCACAACTTCACAGCGGGTTGGCGAATAATTTGATTCAGATCGAGACTTTAGAGTGTGTTTGCAAATCGGTTGAATCAGATAGAGACTTCGGAGTAGGTTCGCAAATCATTTGACTCAGATCACAACTTCAAATAATTTAATTCAGATAAAGATTTTGGTGCAGGTTCGCAAATCATTTGATTCAGATTGAGACGTTGTTGCAGATTCGCAAATCATTTGATTCAATCGAGACTTTGGTGCAGGTTGCAAATGATTTGGTTCAGATCGAGATTACAGAGCAGGTTCGCAAATCATTTGTTTCAGATAGAGACTTTGGAGCAGGTTGTAAATCATTTGATTCAGATCGTGATTTTGATTCAGATCGTGATTTTGGTGCAGGTTCGCGAATCATTCGATTCAGATTAAGACTTCAGTGTAGGTTCGCGAATCATTTGATTCAGATCGTGATTCCGGTGCAGGTTCACAAATCATTAGATTCAGATCAAGACTTCGGTGCAGGTTCATGAATCATTTGTGTTAGATCGAGATTTCAGTGCAGGTTCACAAATCATTAGATTCAGATCGAGATTTCGGTGCAGGTTCGCAAATTATTAGATTCAGATCAAGACTTTGGTGTAGGTTCACAAATCATTTGATTCAGATCAGGACTTCAGAGCATGGATCGCGAATCATTTGTTTCAGATCAGGGTTTTTCACTTAAACCGTAGAAAATATTAAACTATTAAGGCAGTACAGTTGTAAAAAAACAAAGAAAAAGAAATTATATGCAAATACAAATCCCTTGAAAATTAAAAAAAAGGAAAATTAACTGTGGTTTTAATTTCAGAAAGAAGACGTTGTTTGATAAGTGAGATGACTGAAGTCCTTGAAAATAAAAGTAGTGCTTGAAAAGTCTATGAAAGTCCTGGAATTTCATTTTACAGTATCTGTAGGTACCCTGTTTTTTTTTTTTTTTTTTCAAAATACTTGTAGTTAATATTAACATTGATTCATTTGTTTAGTTTTAGATTACAGCAAGTTGAAATCAAAGTCAGCCCTGCTTATCGTCACTGATTCACCAGTGTGTGTTGTTCAGAAAAAGAAAATGTTGTAATCTTTCAAGTGTAATATCTTGCTCCACCTTAAGGAAGCAACTTTCTTTTTCTAGAAAGGAAAACCCCTGCATCCAGTCGATTCCAATATCCTGTTTCAGGCACATCATTGAAGTAAAATGAGTTGCAAACACCATTTGATGCTGGCTTTGATGCTAGCTGGGTTTTATTAAATGAGAGGATGCCAGATTTGGGTCAGACGGTCTAAAAGCACATCAGGGTTTGAGTCTAAAGGAAACGCAGCACAAATCTGACAGTCAGCACTTAAAGCTGTGAGTAATACTAGTGCTGCTGCACTTTTACCAAAAGCCACGTAATCAACTAAGGCCAGGCAATTGGACCTATTACTCACATGTTTCCTTTTGACACCCTCAGTGTGTAACTCCCAGATTGAGTAAACTTGTGCATGGTCCCTCTTCTTTGGAATAAGTCAACTTCAGTTCTTGTTGTCCTTCCATGAAATCAGGGGTCGGTGAATTAATGTCGTTCTGCTATGCTCTTGCTACCCTGCACAGGCTAACTGTCAGATCAAGCATCAAGGCCTGAAGCATTGGGGTTGTAAACTTGCATGTGAGACGCGGGGACGGTCCCCATACACATACACAACATATCCGGTTGCATAAAAAGATGAAACCATATTTCGGTTTGCATGTACTCTTTTGGTAGATTGGATTTTTTAATGTATTTATTTATGTGTTTTTTTTTTATAATAATAAAACAAAATATTTAATAATAATTAAAAAATATATAAAATATACAATATTAAGTAAATGATTTATGTAATTAATAATTATATATATATATATATATATATATATATATATATATATATATATATATATATATATTACATTTTTATAATCAATATTAAGTAAATGATTTATTATATAATAGTTTTATATGTATATAGCTGAATATAATATTGATTATTTTATTAATCATTAAAAATTAAATAAATAAAGTGTGTATATTAATCATAAAAAATAAATACAAATAAGTGATTATTAAATAATAATAATGCATATGTATATTTTTATATATTTTCAAATATTTATAGTAATATTTTTAAGCTATATATTTTAAAATAATTGATTAATATTTAGTACATAATAAATTATTTTAATATGCATATAACTTGATTATTTGAACAATTATACAATACTATAAATGAACTCATGATAAAATAATTAAATAATGAAATTATATAGATACTTTTTTAAATATTTTTGTATGTTTTTTATTTTGATATTAAAATCAATATATTAAATTATACATAGTAATGAATACATATTAAAATAATAGATTTAATAATAAATATAATTAATTGTTTTATATGCATATAGCTTAAATATAATATTGATTATTTTAATAATCATAAAACAATAAAATAAAAATAAAACGGCTATTGTTCAACTGTTTTTTTATATATAATACGTTTTAATATATTTTTTAAAATCATTTTTAACTGTTACTATTTTGTCATTAATGAAACTATAATATCCAGGATCAGTGGCCAGTTGCATAGTCTTCCAGAGTAGTCTTAAAAGCTATACCCTTAATTGTTTTTAGCAAGACTGGTCATATTTTTTTTTTAAGGTCAATTACATAAAAATCTAGATTGATCTCATTTGAATCTGAATCTGAAGACTAATAACCACTTGGTCAACTGCTAGTTAGTCAAACTAGTTAAGACACAGTGTCTGTTGTGTCTGTTTGGTCATTAGCTATTATAGTCCTACATAACAGCATTTTATGCAATGCTAATTTAATTCTGTTGTCAACAGACGCCGCTGCATCTGGCCACATACCTGAACCAGCCCACCGTAGTGAAGGGTCTTGTAGAAAAGAGGGTCTCACTGGAGCTCCAGGACCAGGAAGGAAACACCCCTCTCCATGTGGCGTGTGAGCACGGGTTCTGGGATTGTGCCAATGAGATGATCCACAACGCCTCGTCCAGCAAACTCGCCAACGTGCTGGAAGCACAGAACTGGAGAGGTGAGACATACTCCAATAGTGAATTGAACACTAAATATTAAAGCTGAGTGTGTAAATCATCCTGCATTGTTTGTGAATGACTTCTATTGTAGCAACTGCATAGCAGCATGCTTAAAACACCCTAGCAAGTACAGATAAAGATACAGACAGAGTCTATTTTTTTGGTCTGTGTCATATTGAGAAAATATAAAGTATATCACACTTCTGTGATGCTGATTTCCTTCACTTGTGTTGGTTCTGAGTGGGTCATAAGTTTTTTTTATAGTGAACAGAAACAGTCTTGTCAGAACAAGGAAGTTGGCTTCAAAAAGTGCCCTGGAGTTTTTCCATGCTGTCATGAACTTCCAGTATCAGCGTTTCATAACGCCATTCAGCTTTCTCTTTATGTCAGCTGCTGTCCTGGCAGAGAAGCTCTTTGATATTTCAAAATAATTATGTTTTGAATGAAAGGTCTCAAATTTGTCAAGTTTTGGATAATAAATCAAAAGTAGTTCAGTATACTTAACAAAATAAGAGATTGGTTTATCTTAATATTTTGGCGGAAATATATTATTGTCGTACAGTAGAATGTACTTTTCAAAGTAGTAGTAGTAATAATAATAACTTTATTATAATAAATTCATAAAGGGAATTGGTACATTTTCATTTGATTTATATCTTAAAGATTAAATTGTTAATGTTTTATAACTTTGTTTTGATTTACCACCGTTTTGGATTATAAACTTGTATTAAATTATAAATCCAGAAAAATTAAAAACATGTGCCCATATTGTTGTAAAAATATTATTGTAAAAGTTTTATTTCAATTGACATGTTTTTAGATTAAATTAAAATAAATCCAGAAAAATTTTAAAATGGGCAACACAGAATTTCTGAAAAAAAAAAAAAAACTTTTGTATGGCCATATTATTGTAAAAATTATTTTAAAACTAATCCAGAAAAAATAAAACCAGAAAACACAATGACATTTTTTTTTTTTTTTCAAAAAATGAAAAATAAATAAATAAAACATTTTCATATGGCAATTTTATTGTAACTATTATTATTTTAAAATTATTCTTGTAAAAGATTTGTTAATTCAATTATTTAGTAATGCTTTTAGATTAAAATATATCCCGAAAAATTACATACAACAGAATTTCTGAAAAAATAAAACATTTGATATGGCCAAATTATTGTAAAAAAAAATATATTTATTTAAAAAAATTATTATTGTAAAAGTTTTATTAATTCAGTTGATTAGAAATGTGTTTAGGTTATTGAAATAAATCCAGAAAAATGAACAACAGATGACACAGAATTTCTGGGGGGAAAATCTATTTGTATGGCCATATTATTGTAAAGATTATTTTAAAACTAATATTGTAAAAGTTGTTAATTCAATTATTTAGACATGCTGTTAGATTACTAAAATAAATCCAGAAAAAATAAAACCAGAAAACACAATTTCTGAAAAAATGAAAAATAAATAAATAAAACATTTCATATGGCCATTTTATTGTAACTATTATTATTTTAGAATTATTCTTGTAAAAGATTTGTTAATTCAATTATTTAGTAATGCTTTTAGATTAAAATATATCCCAAAAAATTACATACAACATAATTTCTGAAAAAATAAAGCATTTGATATGGCCAAATTATTGTAAAAAAAAATAAATTTATTTAAAAAAATTATTATTGTAAAAGTTTTATTAATTCAGTTGATTAGAAATGTGTTTAGATTATTGAAATAAATCCAACAACAGATGACACAGAATTTCTGGGGGGGAAAACTATTTGTATGGCCATATTATTGTAAAGATTATTTAAAAATTATAGTAAAAGGTGTATTAATTGAATTGTTTAGACATGCTTTTAGATTATATAAAAAAAGGGACAACACAATTTCGGAAAAAACAAAAAACATTTCATATGGCCATATTATTGTATAAATTATTATTTAAAAATTATTATAGTAAAAGTTTTAATAATTACATTGATTAGACATGCTTTTAAATTATTGAAATCCAAAAAATTTAAAAATGGACAACACACAATTTTTGTAAAAAGAAAAAAAAAACATTTCATATGGCCATATTACTGTAAAAATTACTCTTGTAAGTTTTATTAATTCAGTTGATCAGACATGCTTTTAAATTATTAAAATAAAAAAGGAAACAAAGAAAAAACATTTCATATGGCCATATTATTGTAAACAATATTTTACTATTATTATTATTGTAAAATTATTAAAATGATTGATATTTATACATGCTTCAGATTATTAAAATAAATAAATCTAGAAAAATTAAAAACATGCAACACTATTTTTGAATAAAAATATAGTGTATATATATGTATATATTTCATATGACCATATTATTGTAAAAATATTATTATAATTTGATAGAATAAAAAAACTAATAATAATAAAATAAAATGATATAATGAAATATATATTTTAAACTGTATAAGTTTTTTTTATTACAGTTTATTTTAACTATTAAAACAGAAAAAAAGGTAATCCAGAAACATTACAAATTCCAGTTCCAGTGGCATCTAAAAGTAGAAATTGTATGCTTAATCACAGCTATAATTACAAAGAGATCCTGTAAGAAAAAGCTTGAGAACCCCTGGGATATAGTATGATTCTGACATCAGAGTTGATGCCACAACATTATATATTAATCGAGACATAAAATATTCCATCTGGTCTCTATTTTTCAGGTGTCACGTGTCTCCATGTGGCCACGCTGCACAAGCATCATCGTCTCATGCGGCTGCTGATGAAGAACGGCGTGGACCTGAACCTGCAGGTGAGCGGCTGCTAGAGGCTGATCTGTTGTGTGAAGTGAAAAAGCTTCAGTCTTGTGACCAAATGTTCTCCCGATTTCCTCATTCAGGAGGGGACGAGCGGGAAGACGGCGTTACACATGGCGGTGGAGCTGCACGACCTGCAGGCGGTGAACCTGCTGCTGAATAAAGGGGCGAATGTGGATGCCGCCATGTTTAACGGCTGCACCGCGCTGCATCTGGCCGTGGGCCGACAGGACGCCGCCATCGCCAACCTCCTGTGCCAGGCTGGAGCCGACAAGATGATCAGAAACATGGAGGACGAGACGGCCCTGGATCTAGCTGATGGCAACGATGATGTAAAGACACTCAAATTACCTTGTCATTTAACAAAAAAGCTTCAAAGTTTAACTAAATCTTTCGAAAATTTAGCTTCTTTCAGTCTCAGCCGACCCTGTGTCAATGTTGTAATTGTTAATTAAAACAAACTTTAATATAAACTCAAATATTGGATGAAAAACTTCAACTTTGTAACTAAAAAAAAAATAAAGTTAAAGTACCAAAGTATTCAATACAATTAAAATTACATAAATATTTATTTATTTATTTTTTAAATATTCTTAGTATTATTAATACATAATCATTTATTATTAATAATACATGATAAATATTAACTATATTGTATTTTTTATGCCTTTTGTAATTAATAATAATAATGATAATAATAATAATTTCCATTTAAAAGTACAGTAGTTTGCAATAAAATGCAATATTGCAACATTTATACAATTTATTATATATATTAAAAATGATTAAGTTAATATTTAGTTATATTCATTAAATTAAATGTGTACTTTCAATTAATTTTTTATTCTAAAAATACTGCATAACATGCTTTTGGATTATTATAAATCTAGAAAAATTAAAAATAAACCATTTTTGAGAGAGAATATATATATGTATAATTTATTTAACTTTAAATTCACTTTTTAGTTCTAAAAAAACTACATATAAACACTAAAAAACTACCCTAAACACTTATAAGTTGAAATAACAAAATCACATTAATAACACAATTTAATATATATATAAAACATATTAATAATTTCCATTAAAAAGTACAGTAGTTTCTGATCAAATATTGCAACATTTTATACAATTTTATTATATGTTTAAAAAATTAAGTTGAGCTAAAATTACTAAATGGAATTAAAATAAAAAAATAAAAATAGTATTAAAAAAGCTAAATAGAAATGTTTAAAAACATCAAAAAACAAAACAAATGACAAAAGCACTTATTATTATTATTATTATTATTATTATTATTATTATTATTAACTAAAACATACTGCATAACAACATGCTCAAAAATACCCTAAAGACTAATTAAAATAAAATAAGTTGAAGTTGAAATAATAAAATTACATGTATAATAAAATTAGATAATAATAATAATAATAATAATAATAATAATAAACAAATATTAATCTATAAAAATATGAATACTATAAAAGTTTAATATTATTAAATAATGAATAAATTAAATTTCATATGGCCGTATAATTGAAAAAACAAAAAAGAGTTATATTAATTTAATTGACTAGAAATACTTTTTGATTATTAAAATAAATCTAGAAAAATATAAAAAATAAACAGAATTTTTGAGAGAGAAAAAAATATAAATAAATGAAAAAATATATATATTTTACTTTTTTTTATTTTATTCTAAAAATACTGCATAACATGCTAAAAACACCCTAAACGTTAAATAAAATAAGTTGAAGTAGAGCTAATAAAAATTACATGTATAATAATATTTTATATATATAAAATAAAATGTATACATTAAAAAAACAACAAATTATTAATACTTTAAAAGTTTTATATTATTGCATAATTTCTGTGGGAAAAAATCATGTGACCATGTAATTGTAAAACAATTATTTTAAAAAGTAATTCAGTTGACTAGATATGATTTTGGATTGTTAAAATAAATCCAGAAAAATGAAAAACAGACATCACAGAATATTTGAAAAAATAAAATGTTTCATATGGCCATATTATTGTAATAAGTAGAATAAAAGAAAATAATGAAATGACAAAAGCACATAATATTACTAAAACTTAAAATATTATAAAAGCATACAAATAATACTAATGCTGTTTATATTGTCTTCCATAATGAGTGATAGTTTATATTTTTATATTATGAATTATTTTAAGTGTGCATGATGTGCAACCAATAAATTAACACTTTTTAAAAATGTGATTCAAGGTTTTAAAGTCGACATGAAATCGTAACCGACCCTATGCACTTTCATGGTTTTATTGTGCATTTGATGTTGACCGTTGAGCAGCATCCAGTAAATGCATTTGCTGGTCAGTAACGGGATGAAGTGGTCACAGTTTCTCCTTCTCCTTTTGCAGATTTTGGCCTTGTTCCCGTTCGATGACATTCAGATCATGGGCAGGACTGTCATGAACTTCTCGTGAGCATGTCAGCAGCATGTTCTTTGTTTGTAAAAACTGATCTGAAGTTGCAGGACTTTGATCTTAATGATGTACAGCTTTCCAAAAACCTGCCCGTCGCCTCATCTATTTATGTCCGGCGGCGATCGTGCGGCAGAACGATTTGCTGCTACGTGGTCAGGAGGTTCGGACGTCACTCGTGTTGTATGTAGTCTGTTGAACAACCTTCATGAAAAACGACAAATGCATTCTGATCGATGATTAGCAATATTGGTGTTTTGTAGCAATACTGCGCTGTTGTGAACAAGATGAGCAAATCGCTGCTTTGCAAACTTGTTTTCTAAAGAACCAGGTCATAGTGCCAATAAAAGTAGTTTTAATATTTATGTGCAGCGTTTTCTTTCTTCTTCACATTTGTGGTGCATTTAATGCAAACTAAACGCAACCAAATACATACTTTGGAGTTTTTAAGAGGAGAAATGTGCTGCCGTTGTCATAAGTATTGATATTGGGAAAACAACAATGGGCAGAACATACAGGAAAAGCCACAAAAACAAGTTCCTGGTACATTTCTTGTGTGTTTCCATCATGTGGAACATCACTCTTCCTCATAACTTACTGAAAATGTGTCCCATTCATGTAAACTCAAACAGGTTAAAACACGTTTCCACTTGTTGTGAAACAAGTATATTTCTGTAAATGAATATTAACTTCCTGTTCTTTCCTGTACCGCTTATGATTGCCATTGTATATGGTGACTAAATATAGCATTACATGCTTGCTTTCAGAATTAAAAAATGACTTGTAATTGTATAAATATATTTTACAATATTTATTCATTTCATTAATAAATTATAATAAATATTAATTTTAATGTCATTAAATGTATTATTAGTATTATTAAATATAGCATTAAATGTAATTGTATAAATATATTTTATAATATTTAATTTAATAAATTATAATAAATAGTTTTAATATGTAACTTAATTTTATATTATTATTATTATTAAATGCTTTTAGAATAAAAAAATGACTATGTATATTTTGTTTTTGCAAAATTGTAATTGTATAATATATTTTACAACATTTATTAATTTCATGAATAAATATTAATTTTAATATTTCCTTTATTTTTATTATTATTATCAAATATAGCATTAAATGTAATTGTATAAATATATTTTATAATATTTAATTTAATTAATAAATTATAATAAATATTAGTTTTAATGTCATTTAATTTTATATTATTATTATTAAATATAGCATTAAATGCTTGCTTTTAGAATTAAAAAAGACTTTAAAGTATATTTTGTTTTTGCTAAATTGTAGTTGTATAAATATATTTTACAATATTTATTGATTTCATTAAGTTATAATAAATATTAATTTTAATGTCATTTAATTTTATATTATCAAATATAGCATTAAATGCTTTTAGAATAAAAAATTACTTTAAAGTATATTTTGTTTTGCAAAATTGTAATTGTATTTTACAATATTTATTAATTTCACTAATAAATTATAAATATTCATTTTGAAATGTCATTTAATTTTATATTAAATATAGCATTACATGCTTGCTTTTAGAATTAATCAAAATGACTAAAGTATATTTTGTTTTGGCAAAATTGAGGTTGTATAAATATATTTTTATTTCATTATTATTATTATTATTATTATTATTATTAAATATATCATTAAATGTTTGCTTTTAGAATAAAAAATGACTTTAAAGTATATTTTGTTTTTGCAAAATTGTAATTGTATAAATATATTTTACAATATTTATTAATTTCATTAATAACTTATAATATTCATTTTAAAATGTTATTTAATTTTATATTATTATTAAATATAGCATTAAATGCTTGCTTTAAAAATAAAAAAGGCATTAATAAATTATGATAAATATAAATTTTAAAATGTAATTTAATTTTATATTATTAAATAGCATTAAATGCTTGCTTTTAGAATTAAAAAATGAGTTTAAAGTATATTTTGTTTTTGCAAAATTGTAATGGTATAAATATATTTTCATATGTAATATCATTTTACATTATTATTATTATTATTATTATTATTATTAATACTTTAAAGTATATTATGTTTTTGCAAAATTGTGGAAGCATATTTTATAATATAAATATAAATATTTTTGTTATTTTTCTAATAAGACACTATATGATTACTTAAAAAAAAAAAGTATTAAAAATAACCAAAAAAAGAAGCAGTTAAAGCTAAATTAGCATCTTTTATATATATTTAAGGTTTTGTTTTTTAATATTTGGTATGTTTATGAACATTGATAATAAGTATTAATTTATTCTCATTATTGAATTATAATAAATATAAATTTTAATATGTAATATGTAATTCAATTTTATTAAATATTAAAATATTAATTTATTAAAGTACAGTAAGTTACAATAAGTGTGCAATACTGCAACTTTTTGCAATTTTATTAATATATATTTTTTAATATTTAATATTTTGGAATTGCATAAGTGTTGAGGAAACTAATAAGAAGAATTTGTATCTTTAAAAAAAAAAACCTTAAGAGAAGTAGCTATAATTATAATATAATAATGTAAAATAATTATATATGTATATAATCATATGTAAAATATTGGTGTAATTGTATTTGGGACTAAATATATAAATAAACATACTTTTAGAATATAAGAATTATTAGAATTATTGCATCTAAACAAGATGTCCAGGACCTCTGGCGGAAAAATAGGTCCACAACATTAAAGACCCAGCAGTATTTTGAACCGTGGGCATGGGGTACTTTTTCATCCCTGTCTGCACCAAAATCATCTGGAGGGTTAGCTGCCAAAAAGCTCATTTTTAGTTTCATCTGACCATAGAAGCCAGTCCTGTTTGAAGTTCCAATCATGTCTGACAAGTGAATATACTGGAGTTTGTTTTTGGGTGAGCCAGGAGGATTTTTTCTTGAAACCCTCTGGAACAACATGTGCTGATGTAGGGGCTGTTTGATCATTTTATTTTAGGCTTTCTGACCCCAAGACTCAACAATTCTCTGCAATTCTTCAGCTGTGATCCTTGGAGAGTCTTTGGCCACTCAAACTCTCCTCCTTATCGTGCATTAGGATGATATAGACACACATCCTCTTCTAGGCAGATTTGTAACATCTTTAGTTGATTGGAACTTCTTAATTATTGCCCTGATGGTGGGAATGGGGATTTTTAATGCTTCAGCTCTTTTCTTACAGCCACTTTCTATTTTGTGAAGCTCAACAAACTTGTTCTGCACATCAGAACTACATTCTTTGGTTTTACTTCTTGTGATGGATGATTAAGGGAATTTGGCTTTTGTGTTCCTCATATTTATAATCCTGTGGAACAGAAAGTCATGGCTGGACAATTTTATACTCCTAGCCACCCTGGTGTGCTAAAATAAATTGTAATATTAATGCAAATATACTTCAGAGATATTTTATTTAGACAAGTTTCTAGGGGTGCCAATAATTGTGGCCAATGTGCACTAGAGAAAAACATTTATTTTCATAATAAGACTTCCCCCCGGTTTCCATCGTTTTACTTCAATGAACGATTAGAATTTTGTGAATTAAAGATCTAAAGGATAAACGATGCAGATTTATTTTCACAGTCACCTTTGGTCTTATTTACCAAGGGTGCCAATATTAGTGGAGGGCACCGTATATATGTATATATACATATAAATATAAACAACCAAATGCTTAAAATAAATGTGTATTCTAGTAAATTTACAATCATTTGTATGTTTATTAACAAAAATGACTTCTCATTACAAAGTACTTTTACTACATGTATTTAAGTGTTATAATAAAATGTGCAATATTGCAACATTTTTATACAATTATATATATATATATAAATATAGTTTTTAAATATATTTTAACAATAATGAAAATAAAACTTAAAATTTAAATATTATATATATATATATATATATATATATATATATATATATATTGTAAAAATATATTTTATAATTTTTACTGTTAAATATATTTTAACAATAATAAAAGTAAAACTTAAAATTTTAATATTATATATATATATATAAATAAACAACCAAGTGCTTAAAATAAAAGTGTTTTGTAGTAAATTTACAACATTTTAAAATTTACATTTTATTTTTAATATTTGGTGACTCAATATTGAATTTATATTTAAAAAATAATTTGACTATATTTAACTATATACTATGTAAGTTAGAAGGGTCTTCTAACATCCGAGGGGCGCTATACGTTCCACTGCTTTGAAAATCTGCGCCGAGAAAATTCCAAAATAAAGGTCCCTCATAAAGAATAGTGAGCCCCCCGCCCACACATTCAAGGACATTTTACTTTTTCAACTGTGTCAACACGGCTGTTAGACAATATAACATTCAAATATTTACCGAAGCATTATAATACTAAATCCAAGTGGAAACAATACGGATACGCGAAGGCGTGTCTCCTTTCACAACCGGAAGCGCTGCAGTGTGTGAATGTGTGTTAACACGTCAGTACGGATGAACTCATGAATGAAGCAGGCCGAGAAGTTTCAGCTCAGAAACACTCGGGATTTGTCCGGATCCTGGATGTTAATGGTTTAATTCCTGTCCGAAGGCTTCATCGATAAATGTTCGGCGCAGGAGCTCGTCTGGAGAAGTCTCTCAGCGGCCGTTTTAGGGAGTTTTGAAGCGAAGCGGCGGCTTCTGCTGGTGGAAAATGCCACTGTTTCCATGGAGGTACTGAAACATGATGCTCAAACCTCACAATAACATTTAAATAGAACATTTCTAATGTCAAACTCACTTTTAATGCAGCATTTCAGACAGCACTTTGGCACTGACACGAAACGTTTCACATTCTGAATCTATTGAGTTTGAATAATTCATATGTTCTGCCTGCTTTTATGTATATTTACTTACGTATCAATAAGTAAATACATGGTGCTCTTTTGAACTTTCTATTCATCAAACAATCTTGAAATAAAAGAATCATTAATAGTAATTCAGAAGTAATAACAATTCATGATAATTTTGTCGAAAATCAGCATATTAGAATGATTTCTGAAGGATCATTTGACACTGAAGACTGGAGTAGTGATACTATATAAAATTCGGCTTTTCCATCACAGGAATAAATTACATTTTACAATATATTCACGTAGAAAAGAGGTATTTTTAATTGTAAAAATATTTCACATATTTACAAATAAATTTAGCCTTGGTGAGCCGAAGAGACTTCTTTTATAAACATTAAAAAATAATTAAATAGTTATTTTACAAAGATTATTATTTTTAATAAATAAATTAAAATCCTCCCTGTCTGACCATAGTTGTTTATATACATATGTATAATATAATATTAAGTAAATATCAGCACATTAGATTAGGCATTTTTATTTTTTTCCTTCTTTATTTAATATATATATATATATCACCATATATGTAGTTGTGCTTCACTTTTAAGTGATTTAATGCACATAGAAAAGAGGTACATTTTGTTTATTTTACATGTAATTTATATAATATTTTAAAAAATTATTTAATTATAAAAAATATATATTTTTTTAATTCTTTCCGTTTATTTTTTTCTTATTATGTCCGGAGTATTTTTTTTTACCACATTTACGACACTCAAAGTTCAATGCAAAGAGAGAGATTGTCTTTTACAGAATAAATACAAATTACAAATAAGAAATAACGCAATTTTGTGCATTCAAATGAGTTTGAAAGACAAAAGCCTTTCAATAACACATACTAATACATGGTTAATTATTTGTAATTATTTGTAAATCCATTGATTAAATGCTGTCACCACCTAACTAATGACTAATCTATGTGTGAATGCCACAAATTTGTTACATTGTCATTCAGTTTAACACAATATTCCTGTAAAAATTCAAACATGTTTATTCTGACTTGTACATAATAAAATATAAAAAAAAACAAGGAAGCATATTACATTTTATGATGTTCTAAATGAGTAATAAATTCTTACAAATGGGCAAAACCCGTTTAAAAAATGTAGATTTACAACCAATTAGTATTTGGGGTTAAAGTAATTCATCTTTTAATATGTCATAAATTGATTTTTGTTGTAAATATGCCTGACAAGACTGTTACACTGAGTGTCTTCTGTAAATTAGGGGAAAATGTATGATGTTTATTTGTTGCTTAGAGAAACAAAAACAAAAATGCAATTAAATTAAAAAGAAAACCTTTTAATATTTTTTTGGGAAAAACATTTTTTTTTGTTATATCCACTAAAATATATATATATATATATATATATATATAAAAAATAATAATAATAATAATAATAATATTATTATTATTATTTATTAATTTTTTTTTTTTATTTCCACAATTTTTTTTCCTACTTGCGTGAAAAAAAAAAAACACCACTTATTTTTTTTCTACTATTTCTGTTATTTTTCTGTATGCCTGACAAGATTGTTACAGTGAATGATATTCTAGTGAGTGTCTTCTGTAAATTAGGGGAAAATGTAGGATATTTATTTGTTGCTCGGAAAAACAAAAACAAAAATGCAATTAAATTAAACAGAAAACCTTTTAATATTTTTTTGAAAAAAAAACAACAACAACATTTTTCTTAGTTATGTCCACTATATATATATGTTTTTAATTTCCACTTGCATCAACATTTTTTAAAACATTTTTTACTAGCTTTTCATAATTATAACTGCTATAATTTTTTTCCTGTTTATGTCCAAAAATGCAATGAAATTAAACAGAAAGCCTTTTAATATTTTTTGGGCAAAACAACAACAATTTTTTTTTAAGTTATATCCACTATATACAGTAGTCAACATTTGAAGTGGATCAAAAAAGTTCATCAAAGTTGTTCTAAGACAAGAACAGGTATTGTTTTGTTTTTAGGACAGCTTTGATGAAAGATTTTGATCCACTTCAAACGTTGACTACTGTATATTTTTAATTTCCACTTATTTTTTCCTACTTACGTCAACATTTTTTAAAACATTTTTTACTAGCTTTTCATACTTATAACTGCTATATTTTTTCCTGTTTATGTCCGCTTTTATTTATTTATTTTCTGTATGCCTGACAAGATTGTTACACCGAAGGACATTTTAATGGGTGTCTTCTGTAAATTAAGGGAAAGTGTATGATATTTATTTTTTGCTCAGAAAAACAAAAACAAAAATGCACTGAAATTAAACAGAAAACTTTTTAATATTTTTTAGAAAAACATTTTTAAAAAAGTATTACACAATTGTTTTTATGCTTAAACCCTTTTTCGTCTTTGACCCAAGTACTTAATTTTTGGATGTAATCAGTTACTACCCAGCTCTGGTTGTGCTCCAGTTGTAAGCTATTTAATTTGCTAGAAACTAGTACTTTAAAAGAAAAAGAAGAGTAGTCATGAAAACTGGGAGAGCCATGGAAATTCACCGGTCAGAAGGTGTGGAAACTCAGTTTGCTGAATGAAGTCTTTCAGAGACGCTTGGCAAACACATTATGAAGTCTATTAATTACAAAGCTTTGAATTGACATTGTGACGCACTCCTTTTTTTAATGAAGGGTTCAACTAGTCCCGATAGCAGTCGTGTAATCGTCGGTGTCAGGTAACGGGTGGAATTGGGGTTGGTTTGTGTCTTGAGAGGCCGATTTGAGCTCTGAACACAAAGCCGTTCTGTTGGAATGGGATCAGACCTGCTGGGTTCCAGGAATGCATGAACGTTTCTCTGACATGAGCGCTAAATTATGCAGTTACACTTGATTTCTTTTCTGAAGACTTCTGTGTTGCGTTTCCAGCAGGTTTGCAGATGTGACATTTTGACCCTTTTTTGATTTCCTTGTTTATTTTGGTTCAGTAAAGACAAGTGGACATGTGTACTCAAGGAAGAGTAATGCATGTGTAATATTTTTCTCTTTAGTTTGTGCGTGGCGCTGTGTGTTCTGCCGTCTGCGCTCGCGGACGCTGAAGACGCTTCACTGCTGGGCGGATGGCAGGACGTGTGGCTCTTCCGCTTGTTCCTCAATGTTTTGGGCTACGCCACCATCATCATCCCCGGATATTTTCTCATCAGCTACTTCAAACGAATCAACTATCTAGAAACAGGTTTGTTGAAGTAACCCACCCTGAGCAAACTACTTGTGTCATTTCTGGAAAGTTGATTTTTCCCTCCTATGTCCACAATCATTTTTTCCCTACTTTTAAGTATACTGTAAAAACAATTCTTACTTTTTATTATTATTATTTTTTTTTTTAAATCCACTATATATATTTAGTTTTATACCAATTATTTTTTCCTACTACAGTGCATTTTATTTTTTGTCCTTCATATGTCCACTATTTATTTTATTTTATTTTATTTTTTACCCCTTTTTTTTCCTACTTACTTTTTTTTACCAGTTAGTTTTACTTGCGTCAACATTTTCTTTACCAGTTAGTTTGTCCTACATATGTCTGCTATAAATTTTTTTTCCTGTTTGTCCACTGTAATTTTTACCACTTATTTTTTCCGTTATTTCCACTATATATATGTTTTAATTTCCACTTTATTTTTTCCTGCTTATTAAAAAATACCACTTATTTTTTTCCTACTTAAAAAAAATACCACTTATTTTTTCCTACTTACGTCAACATTTAAAAAACAAAATTACCAGTTTAACAAATATTTGCTTCCTACTTATGTCCAATACATCTTTTTCAATTTTTTTTACCACTTCTTTTTTCATACTATTTTCCTTTTGTATTTTTTTGTTTTATATATATAATTTTTTTTTTTTTCCCTCCTACTTTGTTCTATTTTTGGTCCTCCTTATGTCCACAATATATTTTTACCCCTTATTTTACCAGTTTGTTTTCCCTACTTATGACTGCTATAATATATTTTTTCCTGTTTGTCCTCTGTAATTTTTACTACTTATTTTTCCGAGTTATGTCAACAATACATTTTTATATATTTTACTAGTTAGTTTTTCATACTCATAACTACTATAACTTATTTTTCCCTCTGTTTATGTCCACTGTAATTTTTCAAAATTATTTTTATTTTTGTTTTAACACATATTTGCTTCCTATTTATGTAAAATATATATTTCGGTTTTTTTACCACTTATTGTCCATTGTATTTTTTTTTTGTTGTCCTTATGTCCACTATATATATATTAACTTTTTATATATATATATATATATATATATATATATATTAACTTTTTTATTTTTACCAGTTAGTTTTTCTACTTATGTCCGCTATAATTTATTTTTTCTGTTTGTCCACTGAAATTTTTTACCACTTATTTTTTCCAACTCACGACCACTAAATATTTTTTAAAATGCCCATTTATTTTTCCTACTTAATTAAGTAAAATCTAGTATATATTTTTTATTACCACTTAATTTTTCCTACTATTGTCCATTGTATTTTTTTGTCCTCCTTATGTTCAATATATTTTTTCTACTTACACATATTTGCTTCCTACTTATATCCAATATATCTTTTTTTTTATTTTTTTTTACCACTTATTTTTTCCTACTATTTTCCATTGTATTTTTTTTGTTGTATTATTAAATTATTATTATTTTTTTTAATTTATACTAGTTAGTTTTTCCTACTTATGTCCACTGTAGTTTATTTTTTCCTTTTTTTCCTGTTTGTCCACTGTAATTTAACACTTATTTTATGTCCACTATATATTTCTTTTACATTTCCATTTATTTCTTCCTACTAAAATAAAAACACCAATTCTTTCCACATTACGTCAACATTTTTTTTACCAGTTAGTTTTTCCTACTTATAACTGCTATCATTTATTTTTTTCTTCTTTTTCCTGTTTATGTCCACTGTAATTTTTTCCACTTATTTATTTTTTTTTTTTTTTACTTATATCCATTTTTTATATTTTCCACTGTATATTCAACTATATTTATGTTAACTACATCAAAATGCTCATCATTTAGATTATCATTACCATTTTCCATTCTCTCTATGTTATGCAATATGTTTGTATTTCAGGCTGAACATAGTTTAAAGTTGTCAATGCAATGCATTATGGTTGCAGCAGCTCCTGTGTTCAGAAAGTACTTGTCAAACGTGATTCCTGACATACTGCTAATGTTTTCTGTAGGTCGTGGCCTTTGTTTTCCTGTCATAAAGACGTGTGTGTTTGGGAATGAATCTAAGACTGGACTGCTGGATGACGCTTCACCGGCGGCCAGAAATGAGTCTGAATCCAGTTCATCTGCTCAACAGGCCTTCAAACTCATCTTTTGTGCTGCTGGACTTCAGGTTATATGTTCATTTGATACCACACTGGATCATTTTACTCTATGCACAAGCTAATAGTCTTCACAATAATATCTACAATATCTATATATTTTTTTTAGTTTTTAAATTGTTTTCATTTAACTATATGCTCATGGTATGTGTAATTATTTTCCTTTTTTTTTTTTTTTTATATTTTATTATTTAATTTAAAGCATCATGAAGGCAGTACAAACTATTTTACCAGTGATATTGGATTCTCTATATTCTAATTACAGTATTTTTTTCCATTGAAAAAGTATATATTTTTTATTAGGGAAAACATTTTTTTATTGATTTAGTTTCTTTTTTTAATACTTTATAATTTAATTAATTATATTTTTATTAATTTCCGTTTTAGTAATGAAAATGTTTTTACAGTATGCATTACAGTATATTTTTTTAATTTTAATAGTATTTTTTTGATTAAGAAGTTATTTTATTAATGTTCATGTGTGCACAACTTAATAGTCTTCATTTATTTACAATATCCACAATATATATTTTTGTTATTCTGTTTAAAGTCACCATGAAGGCAGTATGACATATTCTATATTTTTGCATTTTTCTATTATTATTTTGTTATTTAATTAAAATCACCATGAAGGCAGCACAGCATATTCTATATTTGTGCATTTATATATTTTATTTATAAAAAAAAAAATATATATATATATTTATATATAATTTATTATTTACTTAAAATCACTATGAAGGCAGTATGACATTCTATATTTTTGCATTTTTTTTAAATTATTTAATTAAAATCACCATTAAGGCAGCACAACATATTCTATCAATATTTTGGTTTATTTTTTATTTTATTACTTAATTAAAATCACCATAAAGGCAGTACAATATGTTATATTTTTTAATTTTTTTTTAATTGTTTTATTATTTTATTAAAATCACTGTGAAGGCAGTACAACATATTTTACCAATGATGATACTTTAAAAAAAATACAATTTAAGTAATTTTTTTTGGCCTTTCAGTAATAAATTATTTTTTTACTTTATGCATTATTTTTTTTGTGTAGTTTTTTTGTAATTACTATTTTTTTCAGTTTTAATACAGTAAAAAAAAAATTATTACTGAAATGCAAAAAAATATATATTACTTAAATCATTAAATACAATTATTTAAATGTAAAAGTATATATAGATAAAATATGTTTTACTGCCTTCATAGGGATTTTAACTGAATAATAAAATAATGAATAACCATTGAAAATATTTTTTTTTAATGAAAATAATTAAAATAATAAGAAGATATTTTAATATTATTACTGTGTGCACAAGTCATTTTCATAGTTTTTTTCATCAAACTCTTTGCATGTGTCTTCATGTGTTCACATAATTTCTACAAGGTCTTCTAATATCTATTTTTTCCCTCTCATCCAGGTGTCGTACCTGACGTGGGGTGTTCTCCAGGAGCGAGTGATGACGCGCTCGTACGGTGCGACCGAGGTGGAAGGCAGTGGCGAACGCTTCAAAGACTCTCAGTTTCTGGTGTTCATGAACCGGATCTTGGCCCTGACGGTGTCCGGTCTGTGGTGCGTCCTCTTCAAACAGCCCCGCCACGGTGCGCCCATGTACAAGTACTCCTTCGCTTCACTCTCCAACATCCTCAGCAGCTGGTGCCAGTATGAAGCGCTCAAATACATCAGCTTTCCCACACAGGTACACCACTGCATTCTGGGTAAAGGAGATGTATGGTAAAGCAGGTTATATTTATATAGCACATTGCGTAACTCATAAAATAATCATAACAGATGATTAAGAAATAAAATTTAATTTTAAAACACATTATTCTAATATGGTCACATTTCATAAAGTACTCAAGTAGACCATTAGAACTGCACAACTGCACTTTTTAAAAATTTTTTGACAATATTTTTATCTCATAAGAAAAATCACAATGAAATCAGTGCCACATATTTATTTTATTTTAATTCGACTTTATTTTATTATTTTTTTTTAATTTTTCTTATTTTTATTAAAATCACAATGAAGGCAGCGCCACATTTTTATTTTCATTTGACTTTATTTTAATAAATTTTATTTCACTTTTTAATTAAATTAAATTTTATTTCGTTTTATTTTGTTTTTTTAAATTATATTATTTAAAATCGCCATGAAGGCAGTGCCACGTTTTATTTTATTTTATTTTATTTTATTTAGTTAAATCCCAATCACCAACTTTAATTATTTTATTTTTTTAAATTAAAATCACAATGAAGGCAGTGCCACATATTTTTTATTTTATTTTAATTATTTTTTATTTTATTTTATTTATTTAAATCCCTGTCACCAACTTTACAATTTAAAAAAATGATAAAATAAAATGAAATAAAATAAAATAAAATCATTTTAATAAATGAAAATGAATAAATATTAAAAATATCTTTAAAATAAAGCATCAGTTTGGATGATTCTGTTGTTTTTCTTCTGAACATCTCATCAAATCATGAAATTTTTTTGAAAAAGTCTCTGTCACATCACTGTACAGTCGTGGCCAGAAGTTTTGAGAATTACATAAATATTGGAAATTGGAAAAGTTGCTGCTTAAGTTTTTATAATAGCAATTTGCATATACTCCAGAATGTTATGAAGAGTGATCAGATGAATTGCATAGTCCTTCTTTGCCATGAAAATTAACTTAATCCCGAAGAAAACTTTCCACTGCATTGTTAAGAAGGCTTCAGGGCACCCAAGAAAGTCCAGCAAGCGCCAGGATGGTCTCCTAAAGAGGATTGAGCTGCGGGATCGGAGTGCCACAAGTGCAGAGCTTGCTCAGGAATGGCAGCAGGCAGGTGTGAGCGCATCTGAACACACAGTGAGGCCAAGACTTTTGGAAGATGGCCTGGTGTCAAGAAGAGCAGCAAAGAAGCCACTTCTCTCCAAAAAACACATCAGATTGATCTTCTGCAAAAAGTATGGCGAATGGACTGCTGAGGACTGGGGCAAAGTCATATTCTCCGATGAAGCCTCTTTCCGATTGTTTGGGGCATCTGGAAAAAGGCTTGTCCGGAGAAGAAAAGGTGAGCGCTACCATCAGTCCTGTGTCATGCCAACAGTAAAGCATCCTGAGACCATTCATGTGTGGAGTTGCTTCTCATCCAAGGGAGTGGGCTCACTCACAATTTTGGCCAAAAACACAGCCATGAATAAAGAATGATAAAAACACCCTCCAACAGCAACTTCTTCCAACAATCCAACAACAGTTTGGTCAAGAACAATGCATTTTCCAGCACGATGGAGCACCGTGCCATAAGGCAAAAGTGATAACTAAGTGGCTCGGGGACCAAAACGTTGACATTTTGGGTCCATGGCCTGGAAACTTCCCAGATCTTAAAACTTGTGGTCAATCCTCAAGAGGCGGATGGACAAACAAAAACCCGCTAATTCTGACAAACTCCAAGAAGTGATTATGAAAGAATGGGTTGCTATCAGTCAGGATCTGGCCCAGAAGTTGATTGAGAGCATGTCCAGTCCAATTGCAGAGGTCCTGAAAAAAAAGGGCCAACACGGCAAATACTGACTCTTTGCATAAATGTCATGTAATTGTCGATAAAAGCCTTTGAAACGTATGAAGTGCTTGTAATTATATTTCAGTACATCACAGAAACAACTGAAACAAAGATCTAAAAGCAGTTGAGCAGCAAACTTTGTGAAAACTAATATTCGTGTCATTCTCAAAACTTTTGGCCACGACTGTACACTCAGCATGTTCTTGCAGCTCATGTTCCTGTCAAATCCCTCATAATCCAACACTAGATGTGTTTCCGTCGCAGGTTTTGGCGAAGGCCTCGAAGGTGATTCCGGTGATGCTGATGGGCAAGATCGTGTCTCACAAGAGCTACGAATACTGGGAGTACTTGACGGCGGTCCTGATCTCGGTGGGCGTCAGCATGTTCCTGCTGTCCAGCTCCACGAACAAACACCCGTCCACCGTCACCACCTTCTCGGGCGTCATCATCCTCTGCGGATACATCGTCTTCGACAGCTTCACGTCCAACTGGCAGGACAACCTGTTCAAGTACAAGATGTCGTCGGTGCAGATGATGTTCGGCGTCAACCTCTTCTCGTGTCTCTTCACGGTGGGCTCTCTGCTGGAACAGGGCGCCTTCTTCGACTCGCTGGCCTTCATGACGCGCCACTCCGAGTTCGCCTTCCACGCCGTGCTGCTGTCGGTGTGCTCCGCCTGCGGCCAGCTCTTCATCTTCTACACCATCTCGCAGTTCGGCGCCGCCGTCTTCACCATCATCATGACTCTGCGGCAGGCCTTCGCCATCCTCCTGTCCTGCTTCCTCTACGGTCACGCCGTCACCCTGGTGGGCGGCCTGGGCGTGGCCGTGGTCTTCCTCGCCCTCTTCCTCCGCATCTACGCCCGCAGCCGCGTCAAGAAGAGCAGCAAGCGGGCCGCGCCGACCCCCGTTCAGAAGGTTTAATCGAGCGCTCGTTCGGATGTGTACAGGAGCCACATTTTCGTGGTTTATCCGTCTGTTTTCGTTTCGCTGCAAAACTGCGGGTTTGTATTCCGTAAGGTACGGATGGTACGGAAAGGGATTACTCTTTATTTTAAAGGGATCGTGCGCGAGGTGTGTGTTTGTTTGTGTGCGAGAAATGACTTCACGAGCCATCGAGTGAACACGGACTTTGATAGCCTTTGATATCTTTGTACTGAAATGCGTTCGGTTTTTCTAGTTAACGTTTGCTTTCGGAAAGAAAAATGAAATGTCGTTGTGGTGGAGAGGACTTTTAGGAGTGTTTCGCATCATATCTAGGTCATATTTCACTCCAAAATACTACAACTACTACAAAATATGAAATTAAGAATAAAACACAAGTAGAACAGACCACGTCGCCGTTATTTTCACACTTATTGCACCCAAATGCTTTCTAATTACTATTTAAATGTTAGTGCTACAATATAATAATAAAATGTCAATGGCATTCAATGAATTTCCGATCAAATCCACTTTATTATTGTATTTTTTTGTATTTTATTGTTATAATACAATAATAAAATATTGAAATAATATTAAAATGTGTTAGGAAATAAGAAAAAGAACCTTACATTTTCTGCATACTGACATTATTTAGATCAAAATGCCTTTTAATTATTTTGAAATATTATTTTTATTATTATTTAATAGTGTTTTTTTATTATTATGAAACCATAATAAAATATTAAAATACTAATAAAATGTACTAAGAAATATAACCATGTTGGCTTTTTTAAAGAACCTTTACATTCTCTGCATAATTACATTTATTTTGGTCAAAATTGAACGTATTTTCCACCCAAATGCTTTTTTTTTTTTTCAATGAATTTCTATACAGTTCATGAAAATGAAGCATATTATCTGCCCAAATCCACTTTATTATTGTATTTTATTATTATAATGTAATATTAAAATATTGAAATAATAATAATATAATGTGTAGGGAAATAAGATAAATAACCTTACATTTTCTGCATAATGACATTATTTTTTATCAAAATTGAACACTTTTTTTTTTCACCCAGATGCTTTTTAATTATTTTGAAATTTTAGTACTACAATATTATAATAATAATGTCAAAGAAATTCAATAAATATCAACTAATTTCATGAAAATTAAGCATATTTTCTGCCTAAATTCACTTTATTGTTATATTTTTATATTTTATTATGATAATACAATAATAAAATATTAAAATACTAATCAAATTTAATAAGAAAGAAGATAATGTTGTTGTTTTTTTTAAAGAAAAACGTTAAATTTTCTTCATAATGACATTATTTTTTTATCAAAATTGAACACATTTTTCACCCAGATGCTTTTTAATTCATTTGGAAATGTTAGTACTACAATATAATAATACAATGTCAAAGACATTCAATGAATATCAATGAATTTCATAACAATTAAGCATGTTTTCTGCCCAAATGCACTTTGTTGTTATATTTTATTATTTTATTATTATTATAATACAATAATAAAACATTAAAATAATAATAAAGTGTAATAAGAAATAAGATAATGTAAGCTTTTTTTAAAGGATCTTTACATTTTCTGCATGATGACATTACTTTGGTCAAAATTTAACACATTTTTCACCCAAATGTTCTTTTTTTTTTATGAATTTCATAAATTAAGCATATTTGTCTGCCCAAATCCACTTTATTATTATATTTTTATATTTTATTAGTATTATAATACAATAATAAAATATTAAAATAATAATAAAATATAATAAGAAACAAGATAATGTTGGCTTTTTTAAAGAACCTTTACATTTTCTACATAATGACATTATTTTTGTCAAAATTAAATTTTTCACCCAAATGCTTTTTTTTTCGTGAATATTACTACTACAGTACAATTATAACATCTCAAATTAATAATACAATATAATAATAATAATAATAATAATAAAAAAAAAGCATAACATTTTCTGCATGATACCATTATTTACGTGAAAATTAAGCAAATTTTCTGTCAAAATCCACAAATAAAACACAATAAAAAAATAAAAAAACACGTGGCCTTTTATTTTTTTTACTACTTTTTTTTTCATCAAAATTGAACACATTTTCCTGCCAAATGTTAGTACTACAATACAATATTGAAACTCAATGAAAACTTTAGAAAATGTACTGCCAAAATCCACTTTATTCATGACATTTAAACACATTTTCTGCCTAAATTACAATATTTTATTGCAATTATTAGAATACAATAATAAAAAATAAATCTTTTTTTTTTTTTTCAAACAACCATAAATGATATTATTTTCATGAAAATACACATTTTCCACTCAAGTCCTCTTTAGTTTTTTTTATGTGTTACTACAATAAAATAATAAAAATATTAAACTAATAATAAAACTTAATAGGAAAGCATTCAAAGGTTTCGCATATTGACATTTTCATGAGCATTAAGCACATTTTTAGCTTTAATTCTGTTTTTATGTTTCTTTTAGCAGTAGTACAATACAATAATACAACATTATTTTTATTTTATCACCATAAATAAAAATACTCTCACACAATATGTTTGATTTTGTGTGAAATATGACCTAGACTTCTCGACGTGCTTTTGTGAGATCACAAACACAGTCATAAAAACGAACTTCCTAATTGATGGCAGTAATTATTTTGTCGTATTGAACCCTGTTCTCCCTCATATTTGTGCTGTCCGGTGTGCGGTTGTGTTTGCAAAAGGCGTATCCGCCATATCAAACCATAAACCAGCAGTGCCTGTTTGGTTAGCCTGAGGAATCGCTTCACGTAGAATCATGCATGAGCATTAATAGTGTTGCATAAAGAAAAAGCCTTTTTGGTTCATCATTTATTGCTGAGTTTCTCCTACGATTACAACTGGTACTTCACAAATGTTATTAACAATTTCAATAATGTATTATTTATTTTTTGCACTGCAGAAAGTCTTAAAATAGGCTTTAGCATCTTTTCTGCAAAATAAAATGTCTTCTCTTTTTTTTTTTTTTTTTTTTTTTTTCTCCTTTTCACTTCAGGGTGAAATACGAGCTGTTTTGTGAGATTTACTCTAAATCGTATAGTCTTTTTTTCCTCCAAGCGAAGGAAGACAGTGTCAGGTGTGTTTTTCACGCATTTTCATAATACAAAACCCTTATTAAGACATCATAATAAGGCAAATTAAAAATGTTAAATTCACTCTCACTCTCATGTTGTTCCAAACCTTATTAGTTTCTTTAAAAGACACTAAGAGCTTGATCTCATGCTTTCGTTATATTAAAATAAAGCATGAATATTAGTCTTAATTCATGTTTTTTTTTGTATTCCACAAAAGAAATATGTGGAATCATAAGTTTGGAATGATTTGGAATAATTATGATGGTATTTTGGCAAACTGTCACTTTAAGGCGAGACATTGCAGGTGAATGGGGTAAAAAAATTAACTAATAGTTATTACCTTACTTACTCAGTGGATTGATTACATTGATAATTGCAAACATTTTTTGTATTACAAGTTTTCTAAAATGTTAGGTTTTAATATGCAAATGAGCCATTATTTAATAAATATGCGCTAATTTGCATACATTTCTAGTACAAAAGTTTAAACACTGAATGAAGTCAGTTTCAAAATTCTTGTTTAATTTTTTTGACATTAGAATAATATTCAGAAAATACTTAGAACAGGCAAAAAAAAAGATTTTTTTAACAGTTTTTTGGGGAATAAAATGTTGTATAAAATCAGGCAAATTATATATGAACAAATCCCTCTGTAAAAATCTTCAGGATATAGACAGAAATAAAAATGTAAAGTTTGATGTGAAGTGGAGATTTATGGCTCAGTGTAGGAGAAAAAGCTCATTTTGAGAAAACTGCCTTTAAAAATATGGATTGTAATTGAAATCCATTGACAAAATAGATAAAGTGCTATAAAAGAAACCCTTAATGGTGTCAAGTCAAGTTTGATATTTTGGGCTTTTTGCTGTTTCATAAAGTGTTTTTTCAGACTAGTGGAAAGAAAACGCCCAATAGACACTGTTATGTCTTTCTTTTATAGCACTTTATCTATTTGTGTCAATGTATTTCAATTACAATCCATATTTTTAAAGGCTGTTTTCTCAAAATGAGTTTTTTCTCCTACACTGAGCCATGAATCTCCACTTCAGGAGCACTTACACACACCAAACTTGACATTTTTAATCAAATCCACTTTATTTTTATATTTTATTAATATTATAATACAATAATAAAATATTAAAATAATAATCAAATGTAATAAGAAACATGATAATGTTGGCTATTTAAAAGAACCTTTACATTTTCTACATAATGACATCTTTTTTGTCAGAATTGAACACATTTTTCACCCTAATGCTACAGTACAATAATAACACATTTAAAATTAATAATAAAATATAATAATAATATAATAAAAAGCATTACATTTTCTGCGTAATACCATTATTTACGTGAAAATATTTTCTGTCAAAATCCACAAATAAAACACGATAAATTAAAAGGCACATGTGGCCTTTTTTTCCATTTTTTTTTTTAAATTACTTTTTTTTTTTAATCAAAATTAAACACATTTTCCGCACAAATGCTTTATTAATTTTTAAATGTTAGTACTACAATATAATTAAAATTCAATGAATATCAATGAATTTAATGAAAATTTAGAAAATTTAGTGCCATATTTTTATATTATTATTACAATACAATAATAAAAAATTTAAAAAATAATAGAATGTAATAAGAAATAAGATAATTTTAGCTTTTTAAAAAAACTTTACATTTTCAGCATAATGTCATTACAACATGTAAATATTTTTCTGCCCAAATGACAATATTTTACTGTCATTAGAATACAATAATAAAATATAAAAAAGTATTTTTTTAAACAGCCATTAATGATAATATTTTCATGAAAATAAAGAATATTTTCCACCCAAGTCCTTATTTCACACACCAAACTTTACATTTTTAATCTTGTCTATATTCTGAAGGATTTTACAGAGGCATTTGTTCATATATAATTTGCTTGATTTTATACACCATTTCATTCCCACAGAAATGGTAAAAAATACATTGTTTTCCGTCTGTTCAAAGTTTTTTCAGAATTATGTCATGACAAAATGAGATACTCAAAATTCCTCCTTAAAAAACACTTGACTCTAATATGTCAAAAAAATTAAATAAGAATTTTGAAACTGACTTCATCCAGTGTTTCGATTTTTGTACTAGAAATGTATGCAAATTAGCACATATTTCACTAAATAATGCTCATTTGCATATTTAAACCTAACATTTTAGAAAACTTGCAATACAAAAAATGTTTGCAATTATCAATGTAATCAATCAACTGGGAAAGTAAAGTGATAACTATTAGTTAATTTCTTTTCCTCTATTCACCTGCAGCATCTCGCCTTAAGACTCATAGCTTCGGTTTGTTTGCCAGAGTTTTTGGGAGCTGATTGTTAGGTGTTTTTCTTGTCAGATGAGGGAGGTGCTCAAATATGTCACATGTTTTGTAAAAGCCTGAAAGGGAAGTTCCAAACTATGAGTCTGTTTATATTTCTATTAATTATCTACCATTAAAATATGCGCAGAAGTGATAAGACAGGCATGTGGACGATCAGGAAAAGAGCTTCAGTTTGCTTACACAATACTAACAACATCTGTTTAATTTATGTTATTGTAACAAAGATAGTTTTATTATATTGAAAATTCCTAGGGAAACTGAGGTCATCATTTTTAGTCTTTTTAGTGGGTCAAACGGTTTATTTTTCTGTTTTTGATTTGCATGTGCAATAATCCACCTTAGATTACGTTTCTGAGCGTAGATTTGATTTTTGAATCAGTTTTATGGTGTTAAAAGCAGCGGGATGGATCAATGTTTTATGTTTGTGTGCATAGATATTCATACGGCACAAATAAACACTGAACGTGAGACGGGACGCCTGAATATTGGGAGATTTGTAGTTTGACGTGCTTGTTTACTAAAATATTTAGGTGAAATCGCTCTTTCGTTCAGCATTTAAATCCTTTTGCATGTTGCAGTCATTTTTAAACTCTAATCAGTTCACTACAGATTGTAGTTTTAGGTTGTTGTTTTTTTAAATGGCAATACAAATCATCAGTGTTTCTGTTTGTAAGTTATGATATATGATTAGTGAAGCATTACCAGGTGAATCTCATGAAGACAGTTACTTTAGAACTTATTTAATTTTCAAATGTCACTCCATAATTCAGAAAGTACTTAGAACAGGCAGAAAACAATTTTTTTTTTATTTTTTTTTATTTTTATTTTTTTTTTACAATTTTTTGGGGGAATAAAATTTACAAAATCAAGCAAATTGAATTGAAATTAAATGAACAAATCCCTCTGTAAAACCTTCAGGATATAGAAAAGAACAAAAATGTCAAGTTTGGTGTGTGGAAGTGGAAATTTATGGCTCAGTGTAGGAGAAAAAACTCATTTTGAGAAAACTGCCTTTAAAAATATGGATTGTAATTGAAATCTATTGACACAAATAGATAAAGTGCTATAAAAGAAACACTTAACGGTGTCAAGGTTTGAGATTTGGGGCTTTTTGCTTTTTCATAAAGTGTTTTTTTAGACTAGTGGGAAGAAAACACCCAAAAGACACTGTTAAGTGATTCTTTTATATCACTTTATCTATTTGTGTCAATAGATTTTTAATTACAATCCATATTTTTAAAGGCCATGAGTTTTTTTTCTCCTACATTGAGCCATAAATCTCCACTTCAGGAGCACTTACACACACCAAACTTGACATTTTTATTACTAAATATATCCTGAAAGTTTTTACAGAGGGATTTGTTCAGATATAATTACCTTGATTTTATACATTTTTTTTTCTTGCATTGTGACATTTGAATGGCAATCAACACAATTTATTATTATTATTAATATTACATTGTTAGATTTTTATGACAGTTACCTTGATGTGTCTGGATGATTTTTTTCCCCTTTCATTACACTGTAACAAACAAAAAAATGAAGTGTTGAAATGTTAAGTTGTACTACATGAAAACGTGGATATTTGAGTTGAGTAAACTTAAAATTTTAAGGCAGCACGAACACTGTTTTTTTTTTACAGTGATCAAAGGTGATTTTCATAAATGTGTACACTGTAAAAAGTTTTCACCAGTTTCAACTTAAAAACTTTAAGCAGCTGCCTTACAAATTTAAGTTAAATCAACTCATTTTTATTGTAATAAGTTGAAATGACTTGTAGTTTTAAGCTAATTTAACTTAAAATTTTAAGGTAGCACGAACACTTTTTTTTTACAGTGTATCAAAGGTGATTTTCATAAATGTGTACACTGTAAAAAGTTTTCACCAGTTTCAACTTAACTTTAAGCAGCTGCCTTACAAATTTAAGTTAAATCAACTCATTTTTATTGTAATAAGTTCAAATGATTTGTAGTTTTAAGCTAATTTAACTTAAAATTTTAAGGTAGCACAAACAGTGTTTTTTTTTTACAGTGTATCAAAGGTGATTTTCATAAATGTGTACACTGTAAAAAGTTTTCACCAGTTTCAACTTAACTTTAAGCAGCTGCCTTACAAATTTAAGTTAAATCAACTCATTTTTATTGTAATAAGTTCAAATGACTTGTAGTTTTAAGCTGATTTAACTTAAAATTTAAAGGTAGCACAAACACTTTTTTTTACAGTGTATCAAAGGTGATTTTCATAAATGTGTACACTGTAAAAAGTTTTCACCAGTTTCAACTTAAAAACTTTAAGCAGCTGCCTTACAATTTTAAGTTAAATCAACTCACAAGTTAAATCAACTAATTTTTATTGTAATAAGTTCAAATGACTTTTAAGCTGATTTAACTTAAAATTTTAGGGCAGTTGCTGAACTTGGGTTTTTAAGTTGAATCTGGTGAAAACATTTTACAGTGAATGTATTTATTTTTTATTGTTATTCTGGAGTGAAATGTGATCTGGACGTAGTTGAGAGATTCACCTTACCCCCAGAGTGCATGAGGTTTTGTTTTGTGTATGTGATATTAATTTCCTGTGAACGTTTTGGAGGTGTAAATGAATCTGTGGGTCTGTTAACTCATAATCGGCGTCATTTCTCTCCTGTGCTGTAAGTGTTGGCGGTCGGTTTGATGGAAAGTGAAGGATTTGTGTGGTGAGCATCAGGAAATGCTACCTAACTAATGTAGTCTTATTAACTTTTTTTTTTTAGGGTTTATTGTTTATATATTAGATTAAATTTATTTGATCATGTGACCAAACTGTCTCAAATGTGTGTTTGTTTTCACTTTGTTCTGATCTGTCTGTTCATGTCATCAGCACTGCTCAATACAGTTAGATGTTATTTTTCACGTCATGACGAGTCTCTTGTGTGTCTGTTGTGATTATAAAGATGCAAGATGAATATATAAACAAATAAGATCTCATCTAAAAAATAACAAGTAAACAAAGCAGTTGCAAAGCAGAACTGCGCTGTTTTCTGGTAATGTGCAGGATTTTTGGTTCATTAGCCGTGATGGGTAAGTAACTAAAAGAAAAACAAAGTGTGTTTATGTTTACAATGTTGAGTTAAAACTAGAGGAAAGTTTGCAGACAAACTTTGAAGTTGACTTGAGAAAGCCTTTGAAAGCTTGAAGTTTGGGACAGTTCTTAGCATGTTTTAGTGTGAATTAACATGTCGTTAGCACAATTCACCATGAATTATCCTTTAGTTAGCATGATGCTACTATGACTCTAGTATGATTAGCCAGTTACTAGCATGTTGCTAGCATATTTTTAACATGATTAGCTTGTTATTAGCATGATTAGCACGTTACTTGCATGTTGCTAGTATGTTTATAACATGACTAGCATGTTATGAGCATGTTACTAGTATGTTTTAACATGATTAGCATGTTACTAGCATGATTAACATGTTATTAGCATGTTGCTAGCATGATTAGCATGTTATTAGCACGTTACTAGTATAATTTAACATGATTAGCATGTTACTAGCATGACTCTTGCATGATTAGCATGTTACAAGCATGTACTAACATGATTAACAAGTTGCTAGTATGTCGTTAGCATGTTGCTAGCGTGATTAGCATGTTACTAGTATGTTTTAACATGATTAGCATGTTGCTAGCATGATTAGCATGTTGCTAGTATGTTTATAACATGATTAGCATGTTATTAGCACGTTACTAGTATGATTTAACATGATTAGCATGTTATTAGCACGTTACTAGTATGATTTAACATGATTAGCATGTTATTAGCACGTTACTAGTATGATTTAACATGATTAGCATGACTCTTGCATGATTAGCATGTTACAAGCATGTACTAACATGATTAACAAGTTGCTAGTATGTCGTTAGCATGTTTTAACATGGTTAGCATGTTGCTAGCGTAATTAGCATGTTACTAGTATGTTTTAACATGATTAGCATGTTGCTAGCATGGTTAGCATGTTGCTAGTATGTTTATAACATGATTAGCATGTTATTAGCACGTTACTAGTATGATTTAACATGATTAGCATGTTACTAGCATGACTCTTGCATGATTAGCATGTTACAAGCATGTACTAACATGATTAACAAGTTGCTAGTATGTCGTTAGCATGTTTTAACATGGTTAGCATGTTGCTAGCATGATTAGCATGTTGCTAGTATGTTTATAACATGATTAGCATGTTATTAGCACGTTACTAGTATGTTTTAACATGATTAGTATGTTACTAGCATGATTAACATGTTATTAGCATATTACTAGCATGATTAACATGTTATTAGCATGTTACTAGTATGTTTTAACATGATTAGTATATTACTAGCATGATTAACATGTTATTAGCACGTTACTCGTATGTTTTAACATGATTAGCATGTTACTAGCATGATTAACATGTTATTAGCATGTTGCTAGCATGATTAACATGTTATTAGCACGTTACTAGTATGATTTAACATGATTGACGTTACTAGCATGACTCTTGCATGATTAGCATGTTACAAGCATGTACTAACATGATTAACAAGTTGCTAGTATGTCGTTAGCATGTTTTAACATGGTTAGCATGTTGCTAGCGTGATTAGCATTTTACTAGTATGTTTTAACATGATTAGTTAGTTACTAGCATGAAACTAACTAATGCTAGTATGTTTATAACATGATTAGCTTGTTACTAGCACGATTAACGTTATTAGCATGTTGCTAGCATGATTGGCATGTTATTCGCATGTTACTAGTATGATTTAACATGATTAACATGTTACTAGCATGACTCCTTCATGATTAGCATGTCACAAGCATCCACTAACAAGATTAACAAGCTACTAGCATGTTGTTAGCGTGTTTCTAACATGGTTAACATGTTGTTAGCATTATTAGCATGTAGTTAGCATGATTAACAAGTTACTAACATCTTACTAGCATGATTTTAGCATTACTAGCATGTTTCTAGCATGATTAGCTAGTTACTAGCATGATTGGCACGTTACTTGCATGTTATTAGCATGATTAGCATGTTACTAGCATGACTCTTGGATGATTATCATGTTACAAGCATGTACTAACATGATTAACAAGTTGCTAGTGTGTTGATGGCATGTTTTTAACATGGTTAGCATGTTATTAGCATGTTACTAGAATGTTTTAACATGATTAGCATGTTGCTACTGTTTATAACATGATTAGCTTGTTACTAGTAAGATTAACATGTTATTAGCATGTTGCTAGCATGTGTCTAGGATGACTAACATGTAACTAGCATGTTGTTAGCATGATTAGCTAGTTACTAGCATGATTAACATGTTACTAACATGTTGTTAGCATGATTAGCTAGTTACTAGCATGATTAACATGTTACTAACATGTTGTTAGCATGATTAGCTAGTTACTAGCATGATTAACATGTTAACGTACTAACGCGATTAAGAAGTTACTAGTTAGCATGGTTTTAACATGGTTAACAAGTTACTAGCATGTTTCAAACATAATTAGCTGGTTACTAGCATGATAAGAAATTCAGAGTAGTACGGAAGAGGATTAGGGCCACGCAATAAAAAAAAAAAAACATCTCGAGATTGAAGTCGTTAAATTGCAGAAAAAAAGTTGAGATTAAAGTCGTTAAATTGCGAGAAAGTTGTTAAATTTTTTCATTCTAAAGGCTGTATTTTACCACCTTAAAGATAAAAGTACTTAAAGTGTAAATATTACTACCTAAAAATGATACATTTTAGTACCTTTTGAAAGGGTACCGTCTTAGTGAAACTCCTTTTGTACTTTTTTCTGAGAGTGTAGGTTGTTATCATGTTCTATATGGTTTTATTATGTTGCTATGTGGTTGCTAGGGTGTTCTAGGTGGTTGCTAGGTGGTTTCCGACTGGTCTGTGGGTTCTTCTACACGTTTTTGGAAGGCCTCGATCAGCTCTGATATTGTGTAATCAAGCAGCCTTTCATCTTCCTTTCAGAGTCTGCGTGAGTCGATAAAGCACCGCAAGCGTTCTCGGATGCTGTAAATAGCAGCCCCTTTACGCCACGAGACCCGCGTGCTAACACACATGCACATACGAGCTGACCTTGATTTCACACACGTCATGGAAAACAAGAGCGTGTTCTCGATATGCACAGAGGAAGCGGCGTGTGAGCTGCAGTTTGATTGATAGTGGTTGTACAGTGATTTGGAGGACGTGGGCAGATCTTCTGCAACTGAGATCCAGCTTTCAGAATTGGTTGTCCTCAGTATCGGATGTCTGACTGTACTGTTTGACTGCATTTCTCACACATAAAAACAGCTCCTATAATTTGACATCTGTCTGTCTACAGTGCCTTGCAAAATTATTCATACCCCTTCATTTTTTTCACATTTTGTTATGTTGCTGCCTTATGTTAAACTACTTTAAATTGCTTTTTTCCCCTCATCAATCTACACTCCCTACTCCATAATGGCAAAGCAAAAAATAGGTTTTTAACATTTGTGCAAATTTATTAAAAATAAAAAACTCCCGTTGCATAAGTATTCATACCCTTTTCTGGGGCACTCGAAATTTAGCTCAGGAGCGTTCATATTGCTTCTAGATGTTCCTACACTTGGAGTGGAGGTAAACTGTGGCAAATTCATTTGAGTGAGTCTGATTTAGAAAGGCACACACCTCTCAGAAAAGGTCTAACAGCTGAAAATGCATATCAGAGCAAAAACCAAGATAACTGCCTGTAGAGCTCAGTGACAGACTTGCGTTAAGGCGATGATCTAGGGAAGAGTTCAGAAACAAATCTGCTGCATTGAAGGTTGACAGAAGCATTCTCCATAATGGAAGACGATTGGAACAACTAGGACTCTAGAAATCCAAGCTGACAGAGCTTTTGAAAAGGTGAGGCAAAGAATAGCAGATAATTGCCAAATGCAGATGTGCAAATCTTGTCACATCAGACCCAAAAAGACTTGAGGCTGTAAAGGCGCTTCAACTATGTACCGAGTTAAGGGTATGAATACTTATGCAATGTACTTATTTCAGTGTTTTATTTTTAATAAATCTGTTTACACTCCATACACCATAATAGTGACAAAGCAAAAACCAGATTTGCAAATTTTACAAATTTATTAAAAATAAAACACTGAAATAAGATCATCGCCTTAATGCAAGTCTGTCGCTGAGCTCTACAGGCAGTTCTCTTGGTTTTTGCTCTGATATGCATTTTCAGCTGTTAGACCTTTTCTGAGAGGTGTGTGTCTTTCTAAATCAGACTCACTCAAATGAATTCGCCACAGTTTAACTCCACTCCAAATGTAGGAACATCTAGAAGCAATATGAATGCTCCTGAGCTAAATTTCCAGTGTCCCAGAATTTTTATTTTTTAATCAGTTTTTTATTTTTAATAAATTTGCACAAATGTTAAAAAACTATATTTTGCTTTGCCATTATGGAGTAGGGAGTGTAGATTGATGTGGGGAAAAAAGTAATTTAAAGTAGTTTAACATGAGGCAGCAACATTACAAAATGTGAAAAAAATGAAGGGGTATGAATAATTTTTATCTGTCTGTCTGTCTTTTTATTGAGGAAGGTAAGTAATAACCAGAAAAACTATAGAATTGGTATTTTATTTTATTATTATTTTAATTATTATTTCCACCACTGAATAATACAATTCTAAAAAATTTAGCTGCAAGTTTTTATCTCACTACTATTTTTCTTACAATTCTGAGAAAAAAATGTTATAGAGCTATTATAACTTTACATTTTTATAACTTTATAAATCATAATCATATATTAACTCAAAACTTTAGAATTATGACAATTGCAAGAAAATTGAATTATCATTTTATTTTATTTTTTATTTATACTGAATAAAAATACAAAAAAAGATAATTGCAAGTTTTTATCTCTCAATTCTGAAAAAAAAATAGTGTTATTATAAACTCTAAACAATTGCAAGAGAAAAAGGTAAAAAAAGAAAAAGTCCATTATTAAAGGTAGAAACAAAAAACTATGGAATTATCTTTTTTTTAACTTTATTTTATTTTTTTCCACCACTGAGTAATATGATAAAAAAGATACTTGCAAGTTTTTTATCTCACAATTCTGACAGTTTCTTTGACTATATTTATTTACATAGGTAAACAAAAAAAAACGTGGAATTGGTATTTTATTTATTTATTTATTTTTCCACCACTGAATACAATTCTAAAAAACATTAGTTAAATTATTTCCTTTATAATTTTATAACTTTATAAATTATATATTATTAACTCAGAATTTTGAGATGAAAGAACAGAAATCTAACAATTTTAAGAAACAAAAATGTATCAAGGTAGAAACTAAAAACTATGGAATTATCATTTTATTAATTTTTATTTTATTTTATTTCCACCACTGAATAATATGTTATAAAATATACTTGCCCATTTTTATCTTACAATTCTGACAATATTTATTGAGGTACATAGGTAAAAACAACAACAACAAAAAAACCTGTGGAATTGGTATTTTATTTATTTAATTTTTTTCCACCACTGAATACAGTTTAAAAAAAAATCAGTTATTATAACTTTATATTTACATTATAATTTTATAAATGATATATTATTAACTCAGAATTATGAGATAAAAATTCAGAATTCAGACAATTGTAAGAAAAAAAGTAAAAAAAAAATATTCATGGTAGAAACTAAAAACTTTGCAATTATCATTTTATTTTATTTTATTATTGTTTTAATTTTATTTAAATTTATAATTGATAAAAAAGACACTTGTTAGTTTTTATCTCACTATTCTGACCATTTTTCTTATAATTCTGATTTTTTTTAAATTAAAAAAACAGTATTCATGGTAGAAACAAAAAACATTGGAATTATCATATTATTTTATTTTAAATTTTTTTCCACCACTGAATAAAATGATAAAAAAGCAAACTGCAAGTTTTTATCTCTCAATTCTGAAAAAAAGAGTTATTATAAACTCATAAAAAAGGTAAAAAAAAAAAAAGAAAAAAAGAAAAAGTCTATTATTCATGGTAGAAACAAACAAAAAAACAATTATAATTTTATTTGTATTATTATTTTTTTAACTTTATTTTCATTTATTTCCACTACTGAATAATATGATCAAAATTGAGATAAAGTCACAATTCTGACAATTGCAAGAAAAAAAGTCCATTATTCATTGTAGAAACAAAAACAAAAATTGTATTTATTTATTTTATTTTATTTATTACTTACTATTTTAGGTAGTTGCATGTTTTTATTGCACAATTCTACTTGTCTTACAATTCTGAGAAAAAAAAAATCTGAAAAAAACTGAGTTCTGAAATATAAGACCAAGAAAGGTACTTTGGGGACATATTATTGTAAGAGCACAAGTTATCTGGTGAATATCTTGTAATGAATCAGTCAGTAGCATGTTGTTTATCAGAGCGTGTGACTATTCCACAAATATTGTTCTTCTGACAATATTTAATGAGGTACATAGGTAAAAAAAAAAAAAAATGTGGAATTGGTATTTTATATATTTATTTTAATTTTTTTTGTTTTCCCCACCACTAAATACAATTCTAAAAATATTCTAAATTATATTTACTTTATAATTTTATAACTTTATAAATTATATATTACTAATTCAGAATTGTGAGATAAAAAGTCAGAATTCTGACAATTTTAAGAAAAAAAAGGTAAAAAAAGAAAAAAAAGAAAAACATTTTTCATGGTAGAAACTAAAAACTATGGAATTATCATTTTATTTTATTTTATTTCCACTACTGAATAATATGTTATAAAAGATACTTGCAAGTTTTTATCTTCAAGTATTTTAATTCTGACAGTTCTTCTGACAATATATTGAGGTACATAGGTAAAAACCAAAATAATAATAATAATATATATTATATATATGGTATTTTATTTTATTTATTTATTTTTTCCACCACTAAATACAATTCTAAAAAATTATCGATTTCTTTTTACTTTATTTTATTTTAGTGTAGTTTATTTTCACCACTGGATAATATGCTAAAAAAAAGATACTTGTATGTTTTTATCTCACAATTATGACAATTTTTCTTACAATTTTGATTTTAAAAAAAGTCAGTGTTATTATAAGATAAAAGTCACAATTCTGACAATTGCAAGAAAAAAAAAGTCCATTATTCATGGTAGAAACAAAAACAAAAAATGTATTTTTAATTTAATTTACTTATTTATTTTATTTTATTTCAGCCACTTAATCATTAAAAAGGTAGTTGCATGTTTTTATTGCACAATTCTACTTCTCTTTCAATTCCGAGAAAAAAAATCAGAAAAAAAAAAGAGTTCTGAAATATAAGACCAAAAAGGTACTTTGGGGACATATTATTGTAAGAGCACAAGTTATCTGTTGAATATCTTGTAATGAATCATGAATCATGTTGTTTATCAGAGCGTGTGACTGCCAGACTCTTCCAGAGCAGGCCGTATACCTGCATCAGACTGCATCATCTCATCTGTGCTACATGTTTCCAGGTTGATCAGTATCTCTGCGGTCGCTCCCCACACTCAGCCTCTCTGAATGACTCGATGTGAAGCAGCGTAGTAAGACACCCACGGACAAGCAGCCTTTATCAGACATCCTCTACAGTCACCTGGGCTGAAATGAATGTTAAACCCCTCCTCAGCGAGCTCTTTTACTGCAACACATGTGACTTAGAAGAAATCGAGATGCAGTGACTGAGTGTTTGGACCATTCAGCAGAAGAACCCAAAAGGTTAAACGTTTCCTTACTACCGAGTGAGCAAGAAGAGATGCCGATGGTCTCAAAGACACTCATCTCTGACTGTTTTGGTTAATAAAGCAGGTCAGACCACTTCCAATAAATGCTGCCGATTAACGGCATGCTGCTTGAAAGGAAAAATGTTTACTGACACAGTGTTTACTGTAAAGTCCACACTTAGGAACCTATAGTCCATTTTCTTCTTTCTTTCTTTCTTTCTTTCTTTGACATAAAGTTTGCATTAACATTATTTTCATAAAAATAGGCGAAAATGTTATGCTTTTATAAATTGTGAAGTACATTTCTAAGCAGGCCTATGCATGATCATGACTAGGCTATTCTCAAAACTGTGTTGAAATCACTTGCGTTACAGTAATGAATATTTGCTACGTGTTTATAATGTCAAGATGCAAAAAAGAAATCATATTTGTCTCTTTAAACCGCTTCCTTTTCTTTATGCAACGTACTTCCTATTGTTTGAGTTCGTGGTGAAATACAGGCCGAGCTCAAAAACAGATTTAACTCTATAGCGCCGCTGTCTGAGACTAAAAAGATTGTCAAACAGAGACACCTCGCGGATAAAAGCGGAACTGCAGTTATTTTTAACTGAACAACAACTACAACTCATGTATTAATTCCTTGTTTTGACCATTTTATTTTATGAAATGGAACAACAAATATTTTTTTGAATGTCAAAACAACTAAAAAAGCGTTTAGGAATTTAAACAGCTTGCCACGCCCCCAGACTTGTCTATTTGGTCCATCATTATAATACTAACATTGTTCCTCAGCGTTTTAAAAATTCAAAATTTAGCTTATTAACTTATTAAACCGCGTTAATGGCGTGAGACGCGTAAAATATGGCGAATTTGTTGCCATTTAAAGAGGAATAACAACAAGGGAATAACAACATAAAAATCCTCAACGTATTTTTTGTAGTTTTATATCGTGTTTCTGTCATTGACAGCCTCCATTGTATGGGAAAATCAGTTTTTCCTTCGTGTTCTACGGAGGAAATTCAAACAAGAACACGTAGTAAAAAAAAAAAAAATTTCCATTGTGATCATTTTACAGAAATGTCGACTTTTGGTATGGCAAGATGACTTAAAATTATTTTTTCTAACATTTAATCTTTTTGCAAGGTAGTTCCTATTGAAATACAGACCGAGCACAAAAACAGATTTAACTCTATAGTACGGAGCCCCTTACTACGGAGCCCCTTACGTCACCTGTAGAAGAAAAATAATTAATCCGTGGGGACGGTTTTGCAATTCGTTCCCTCAGTTTATAAACCGTACCCACGAATTCTTAAACTGTTCCCTCGGTTTAATAAATCGTGCCCACGGATTAACAAACCGTACCCACGAATTTCCAATCCGTGCGCTCAGATTTTGTAAACCGTACCCTCGGATTTTGAATCCGTACCGACAAATTCATAATCCGTGCGCACGCTTTAGCAATCCGTTCCCACGGGTTTTAAACTGTACTCACGGATTTGTGGCCCCGATCAGTAGAAACAGTATAAGCTGTTTACGTCATAATACTTAAAATAGTAATTATTATTTTAATTTATGGGCTAAATAAATGAGTGCACAAATGTGTTTGTTCATTCTTAACATGCAGACTCATTTTGGTGATTTTATGATAATCTTTTTACTCAGAGTTAGATGCATGCTTCACTGTTAATGTAATTATTAAATATGAAATATATTAGGCTACATTACTTTTTACCTTCTCCTCTCCAAAACTCGTTTTTTTTTTTAATTCAGGTAATTTTATATTTTGAAAAATATTATATAAAACAAAGCCGTTTGAACAGCGCTCTTCACTTATTATTTTATTTTGGTACCATGACCGCACTTACAAAACAGGCTTCTTTTTATCGTTTATTTTACATTATAACCAATAGGTTAAAACACATGATGTTTTGGCAGCTAATCTATTGGTGATTAATATAAAATAAAGCTAAAAACTCTGTTTTGTCAGTGTTGCATGGTCTCATATAGCCTACTGAGAAATAAAGTTTAATAAATGCAAAACAATGCATCCAGCATATAAACAGGTGTCCTGGTTGAATTTGGGGGCGGGGCCACAAATCCGTGAGAGCAGTTTACAAACTGTGGGAACGGATTGCGAAAGCGTGCGCACGGATTATGAATTTGTGGGTACGGATTCAAAATCCGAGGGTACGGTTTACAAAATCTGAGCGCACGGTTTGTTAATCCGTGGGCACGAATTGTTAAACTGAGGGAACAGTTTAAGAATTCGTGAGAACGGTTTATAAACTGAGGGAACGAATTGCAAAACCGTCCCCACGGATTAATTATTTTTCTTCTACAGGTGACGTAAGGGGCTCCGTACATTTCTAACGTTTCTAACATGATTAACAAGTTGCTAACATGTTTCTAGCATGATTAGCACATTATTGACTGACAAGTTACTAGCATGATCAGCAAGCTACTAGCATGATTGTAGTTGCTAGTCTTGGCTAGATAGTTAAATAGATTAGAAATATTTGACAGAATGGAAGGTTGAATGGATTAGAAATAGTACATAAAGGGAAGCTTCATTGAGTCTCAAGGGATTCTGGGAGTTTAAATTTGAATTTTGTCAGTTGGAGTTTGAATAGTGTTGGCTCATTTGAACATTCCGTCAATTAAAGTCAATGGGATTTTTCCCAGTTTTAATAGTCATTTTTAGAAAAATCGTAAGTCTGATTAGTTAGAAAAGTTACAGCACACTAGAGATCAGTCTGAAGAACTGGGCTGAGTTTGGTGCTTCTAGCTTAAAAGCTCTAGGAGAAGTAGTGTTTAGAAATTTAGTGTTAGAAGAATAATAATAAAAAGCTTAAGTAGCAGATCAGTTGGCTTTCTCAACCCAACCTAATAACAACATAGTAAACGTTAAAACTGTGTGCACTACAAACCAGTGTGTTCATAATTTTAAAAAATACATTATAATGATATGGTAAGACACACCAATTTGCAATACGGAGCAGCAAAACCAAGCTGTTTTGTACAGCTAAAAATAGCTGGATGCGGATGAGACCAGAAGCCAGACCCATACAATTTACAATATGGCCGAAGCAGGAGCAGTAATACCACGCAGCACATGTGCAAATGCTAAACTAGCTGGGAACTCATTTCTGATAATACTCCGCCTGCTTCGGCCATATTACGGCAGCAAACTTCCTTGACTATTACGCCGGAATGGAAGTGTAGTTCCTAATCTTATCAGCCTAGAAACTCGCAGCTTTGCATTTCCACCGGTCTTAGTACACGATATAACTACAGAAGAGTCAAGTTTTAAATAGGACAAATATGGAAACTCGTTGGTCATTTTTGAACGCGATGCTATTGGTCTAATAGGATTCAATGATCTATGCTAAGCTATGCTAAAAGTGATATCGCCAGAACAGGAGAACGGCTGAATGGATTTCAAAACGGTAAACATTAACTTATTAACTCGGGGGGAGTTGGAGAATGAGCCTATTTCCAAAAAAAGTGGAGTGTTCCTTTAACAGTCCTTTAACATAACCAATCATTTATTAACTAAGGACTTAAGGAATGAAAATGAGGCAAACGGATGACAGTGCGTTAAATGGATTGTACTGTTTAACAACATACTGTTTTTAAAGTTGTAAAAATTAGACAATCTAGTACCTACAGTACATGCCGGTCTCTCACAGCCTTGTTTTCATATGCGTTAAATTCAACATGGCATCCAACTTGACTAACTTTTCATATAGAATACTTTTTAAATTATTCTGTAAAGCTTTACAATAAGGTTTCATTGGTTAACATTAATGTATTAACTAACATCAGTCTTTGTTAGTGTTATTTACAGTGTTAGGGGTAACGCATTACAAGTAACGCAAGTTACGTAATATTACTTTTTCCAAGTAACTAGTAAAGTAATGCATTACTATTTAATTGACAAGTTACTTTTTCAAATAAGTAACACCACTTACTTTTCCCCCCATTTATTGATTAAAAGCTCTCCTGTCATTAATTCATCTCACTTAAGAAACAGTATTACTCAAAATGAATAAAAACGCATTCTTCAACGATGAATAAAAACGCTAAATTCAACGCAAACCTGCAATAAATGTTAATACAAATATCCTTTATGCATTCAAACCCATTTTATTAACCGATGTCTTTGATGATCCAATTCATCCATACTAATAAGAAAAAAATTCTCAAGATAATCTAACATTTGTTTTCCTTATTTTTTGTTTTTTTTTGTTGTAGAGTTGACATTTTTTCTTCTGCAGTCTACTGTATAGACGTGAATTTACTTTTCTCTAAGCATGAGGCTTTTGGTGTAAAAAAGGTTTTAGATTTGCCAAAAATAGAACTTTTAATATTAAAAACAAACAAACAAGCAAGCCTTGCACAGATTTAAAAAGTACCACAAAAGTAACGCAACGTATTACTTTCCAAAAAAGGAAATAACGTAATTAGTTACTTTGAATTACTCAATATTGTAATGCATTACTTTTTAAGAGTAACTTTCTCCAACACTGGTTAAAAAAATAAATAAATTCATTGTTAGTTTACAGTGCATTAATGTTAACGAACAACTTGTGACTTTAATAATGCATTAGTAAATGCTAAAATTAACATGAAGATTAAATACTGCAGCCGTGGTTCATTCTTCAGTAGTTCACATAAACTAATGAACCTTATTATGTAAAGGTGTTACCAGTTAATTATTCTTATGCCTTCAGCTGAAAACAATTATGAGCCCAAATGAAAAAAAAAAAAAAGAGACACACCAAAATTCAGGTTTCACCACGTGTTTTAATTTCTGAAAAACAAGACAACACATGCCTGGAGTCAGGCAAAGGTCTTTCCCCTTCCATGCAGAAAGAAATCATGCTTGATTCAATCCAGCACAGCCAGCAGACTCAGTATCAGTGAAACACAGTGCTTATTGTGCTCAGACAATACTGCGATCTATGAACATCACATTACGTAAAAAAAACAAAAGGTACATTATGGCTCAAAACAGAGCAAAAGTTGACGGTATGCTTTTAGTTACATTGATTCTTTCAGGAATCATTACTGAGATCAGGTCAACCTTCTACAGGTCAAAGAGAATGACAGGATGTTTACGGAATGATTACGGAAAAATAAGCGACTTGGAAGTTTCAGACAGATGGATTTAATCGACTTCCTCCATGCGAGAAGCGTCATCGTCTCCTTCCAGAGGTGGAATGTCTTCGGGAACGGGTGCAGAGCTTGGCTCTTCCACAGGTACGTCTTCATCTTCATCAATACCTAAAGACAAAAATGAGAGTTAGTACTTCACCCAACCACATCAAGACTAAAACATGAAATAAAATCAAGTTAGCCAAACTTACCCAATCCCAGCTTGATCATTCTGTAGATGCGGTTTGAGTGTGTCTGAGGATCGTCCAATGAGAAGCCAGAGGACAGCAGTGCGGTTTCAAAGAGGAGGATGACCAGATCTTTAACAGCTTTGTCGTTTTTATCCGCATCAGCCTTCTGCCTCAGGGTCTCCATGATGGGATGATCAGGGTTGATCTCCAGGTGTTTCTTGGCCATCATGTAGCCCATAGTGGAGTTGTCCCTCAAGGCCTGGGCCTTCATGATCCTCTCCATGTTGGCCGTCCAGCCGTAGGTGCTGGTCACGATACAGCAGGGAGAAGAAACCAGCCTGTTTGATACGGTGACCTGGAGAAGAATCAGGACAGCATGAGGAACTGGAGATGAACTAGTAAGACTGATATTAGTAAGTCACCACTGTTAGTCACTCAACAAAAATGCATGTCGTTTGAAGAAGAAAAAAAAAAAGTTAGGAACACACAGTAAAACTCGAATCGGCATGTTTTCACACATTTGAGTCTGCAAGCGGAACACAATCACATTCATTACATAAACTCACCATCTGTGCAACTCTGACTAGGAATCCTGTTTATAACACAATTTGGAAGAATGACTAAAAAGTGTCGATTTGACAGGAAGATACACTAGGTTTTTACTTCTTGGCACAAGATTGGTTTTTACAAACAGCTGCATTACTCAAACACACCTTCTCTACTTTTTTGTCCAGGATCTCCTTCATGAGCTTGCAGAGGTTCTCAAACTTGGCCTTGTCTTCCTCCATCTTTTTCTTCTCGTCTTCATCCTCAGGCAGCTCCAGTCCCTCCTTGGTGACGGACACCAGAGACTTGCCGTCGAAGTCCTTCAGCTGCTGGACGCAGTACTCGTCGATGGGCTCGGTCATGTACAGGACCTCGAAACCTCTCTTGCACACGCGCTCCACAAAAGCGGAGTGGGCGACCTGGTCTTTGCTCTCGCCTGAGGAACAAAAACAGCATGGATGAGAAAACCTTCAGACTCTTACATTGTCATTTCAGTTTTATTTAGATCGATTATGCACCCCTACTAAAGCAGGTTGACTCTGATAATAGTCTTACCGGTGATGTAGTAAATGGACTTCTGGTTTTCCTTCATACGGCTGACGTATTCTGTGAGGGATGTCATCTCGTCACCAGACTGCGAGCTCTGATAACGCAACAGTTCTGACAGCTTCTTGCGGTTTTGGGAGTCCTCGTGGATGCCCAGCTGGAATTCACAAATCTTTGTTAATGCTGCTTTCAAACACCTCTTTATTGGAAGTAATAGAATCAATGTCTAGGATTCTTACTTTCAGATTCTTGGAGAAGGCGTCGTAAAACTTCTTGTAGTTTTCCTTGTCCTCTGCCAGCTCGGCAAACAGCTCCAGGCACTTCTTGACGATGTTCTTGCGGATGACCTTGAGAATCTTGCTCTGCTGCAACATCTCTCTGGAGATGTTGAGGGGCAGATCTTCAGAGTCCACAACACCACGGATGAAGTCTGGAGAGACAATGATCGGCTGTTAGTGAAACTGGACCATTTGAAACCTTCAACCATAATGATTCAAGATGTACAGCAGCGAAAACGGCATTTAACCGTCTTATTCATTCATCACGTCTTTCCAAATTCACAAGACTTTGGTTGAACTTTGAAACACAAGTTAAGACTTACTAAAACCAGACAGGTTTTGGTCCATTGAAAGTCCAGGTAACCAAAAAGGTCATAAAAACAAATCCACATAAATCGAGCCTCTTAATCAAAGTCTTCTGAAGAAATAGAATTGCTTTATATGATGAACAGATTGAGTTTAGGCTTTTTGGACTTTTGATTACCTGGACATTCAATGGCAAAACCTCAAGTTTGATTACCAATCTCATGTTTCAAAGATGAACCACAAAATCTTACGTGTTTGGAACAAGCAAAATGGTGAACTATACCTTTAAGGGCTGAGATACTTACTCAGATACTCTGGGATGAGCTCCTCACAACTGTCCATGATGAAGACCCTTCTGACGTACAGCTTAATGTTATTCTTCTTTTTCTTGTTCTCGAAGAGGTCGAAGGGGGCGCGGCGAGGGATGAAGAGAAGAGCGCGGAACTCCAGCTGACCCTCCACAGAGAAATGCTGCAGGACAACGCAGAAAATTAGTATTTCATCAATTCCCAAACCATTAAATCTTAATACCTTTTTGGAGATTCCAATGTTACCTTGACAGCCAGATGATCTTCCCAATCGTTGGTCAGGCTCTTGTAGAACTCTCCATACTCTTCGTTGGAGATGTCATCAGGGTTGCGGGTCCAGATGGGCTTGGTTTTGTTCAGCTCCTCCTGGTCGATGTACTTCTCCTTGATCTTCTTCTTTTTCTTCTTGTCCTTGTCTTTGGAGTCCTCTTCGTCGTCTGAGCCGACGTCTTCAATCTTGGGTTTGTCTTCGCCTTCCTCCTTTTCCTTTTCTTCTTTCTCAGGCTTCTCCTCTTCTGCCTCGTCGTCGCTGATTTCCTTGTCGCGTTCCTTCTCCACCTGCGTGGTGGAAAATGTTGACATTTTACAATCAGTCTTTGCGGCACTCAACTAGCAAAACAATTCAACTTCGTTAAATCCAACTTACGAAGAGAGTGATTGGGTATCCGATGAACTGGGAGTGTTTCTTAACCACTTCCTTCACTCTCTTTTCCTCAATGTACTCTGTCTGATCTTCCTTCAAGTGAAGAATGACTCTGGTTCCACGGCCAATGGGCTCACCTGGAAATCGACAGGCATGTTAACATCAACATCACCCTATATAGCACATATGTCATTCAAAGATGAGTTTGTAACGTACCATGGTCCACCTTGACTGTGAAAGAGCCACCAGCAGATGACTCCCAGGCATACTGCTCATCATCGTTGTGTTTGGTGATGACCGTAACTTTTTCGGCCACCAGGTAGGCGGAGTAGAAACCCACACCAAACTGCCCAATCATAGAGATATCTGCACCAGCCTGGGAAGATCAATAAGAAACATTAGAGACAATTTCATGGAGAAATGTTAATAAACATGCCAATATTGGCAAACACATCACCTGCAGAGCCTCCATGAAGGCCTTTGTCCCGGACTTGGCGATGGTACCCAAGTTGTTGATGAGATCGGCTTTGGTCATTCCGATACCGGTGTCAGTAAGGGTAAGAGTGCGTTCATGGATGTTGGGGATGATGTCGATCTTCAGCTCTTTGCCGCTGTCCAGTTTGGTGGGTTCGGTCAAGCTTTCATATCTGATTTTGTCAAGAGCCTGTTGAGTGAGAAAACATAGGTTGAGCACAGGAACTGTAAAGACTTCGCTATATATATATATATATATATATATATGATGCAAAAACAAAGTCCTTACATCAGAGGCATTGGAGATAAGCTCCCTGAGGAAAATCTCTTTGTTAGAGTAGAAGGTGTTGATAATAAGAGACATCAGCTGGGCGATCTCTGCCTGGAAGGCAAAGGTCTCGGCCTCCTCCTCTTGGCGCATTTCTTCAGGCATCTGAGAAAATAAATATTAATCTTTATTATATCTGTTCAAATGATTTAACACATACAAACTATATAGTTTAAAATAAATGTACATTATTATTTTGTTCATAAATGGACTAAAAAAAGCCCAAGTGAAAATGAAAGCACTCAGCAGTTGTAGTACAGTTATACAAGAAAAACCGGAGCACCAAAGGCCCGGATGCGGAAGAACATGGCGCAGAAAGACAATGAGCTCAACACGTGTTTTACTGCTGCAATCCTTGAAATTAACCCGATTTGGTCGTGTATTGCGGTTTTTTAATTAAACAAAATGGATACCATTTTCATTGCACTTTTTCAGTAACTTTAAACGCAAACACACGACCCAAATTGTAAAAGATATGATCGCTTTTAATACACTGACCACCTATTCGGGTTATCCGCGACCGTTAGCAGTGTGAATGTAAATCCACATCGATACGAATTACTTACAGGAAATCTATAAAAGACGCTTTAATAGATACACAAGCATCAGTTATGTAACGTTAGTATTGCAAACCACTGCACCTGCTCATCGACTCATTAAATAGCCATAAAAACAAACATTAAATTTTACATTATGATTACGATTGATTTTAAACGAAGGAAACAAGTCTTATAAAAGATGACCGCGTTTGTAAATTAGAGATAAGTGACTCTTAACCGGCATCCGCATCGTTACAATACCGGTCAAATGGCGAATGAAATAAATAATAAAATCTTAAATTAAACAACGTTTTTTTTAGTCTAAATCAATTGCTGAAATAAAACAAAATCATTTTATATGTTGATCGATGGTTTACCTTGGTTAGTTTCGTTGGGTTTTGATGTTTAATCGCCACAGAAACAGCTGATCTCCCCTACACTGATACTCAGGGAAGCAGAGAGGAGAGAACCCCGCGTGCGCGGCTCTTTTCTTTATACTCCGCCTTTGAATGTGCGGCTGTATCCCTCCGCGCTGACTCACTCTGAGGCACTTATGTTTCTACAACAAAGACGTACTACACAGTTTTGTTTGTGTACAGCGCATTTTTTCTTGGTTACAAATTAAGTTATTTATTAGCTACAACTAATATAGATAACTTATAAATAAATGAAATAATATTGCAATCCATTTCGCTAAGAAATGCTTGGGGAAAACGATAAAAACGAATTTCATAACTTAAAACACGCCTAGAGTTAATTGTTTGAGATTCGTATTGAATTGTCCTGCAAGAAAGAACACGATATTACTTCATTGTTATTGAAATGCCGTTTTTATTAATTACGTTTTGCAGTAAACCCCTTAAAATTTCATGGAAATACATCATAAGCATGCTTATGTGACTCTTTGTAACTATATCACAATTTGTGAGATTTAATACAAGCTGGATTGTTAGACAGAGAGCACCGAGCCGTTATAAATTCAGGTAATGTTTGGAAAGATGCGCTCATATATGTACTTCACAAATAGGAAACTTTTAATACACATTTCACGTTGTGAAAAATAATGTTTGGCATTAAATCATGAAATAGTCAAATAGATAGGGGATGTAGTGAAAGAAATGCACATAACAATGCGTAATCGACCGCACTATGTTTTGCATCGGAAGAATATCAGGCGTTAGGACTAGCGGTGCTTTGTCTCTTTCCAGCACTTTCCATGAAAATCCCGCCTTCGCTGACGTCACCTGTCACTCAAAGGCAGCGTGGAAGGGCGAATCTGAAGAAAGTTCTGGTTAAATGTCACACCAAAATCAAAACAGCAAGAAATCATTTGCTATATACCTGTAATATATATATATATATATATATATATATATATATATATATATATATATATATATATATAAAAATATAAATAAATATAGAAATATTTTTTTTTTTGTTGACCGTTTTGTGAGATTCATCCAGAGATTAATTTATTTGAATATTGTCTTAGTGTTGTTCATATATACAAATATAAAAGTTTGGAAGTTAATTAAAAATTCTGCTGTGGGACATTTATGAGTTCATGTTATATTTGGAATCAACAGGAAATATGGTTAGTTACAATACGCAACTGAAAACAACAATAGAAAAACTATTTATAGCCAAAGTACTACAATTACAATTAAAACGAAAGGAACTAAATGCTTATATCATACTATATTGTTCTCTATTATTTTATTTTTTTAACTGCGATAAATGTGCAAATGTTTTGCAGACTTTTATGAAGCACATGCAGAATGTAATTCCATATAATAAAAACTAATGGTGAAATTAAATAATTTGACGAAAACGATAGTCGTATTATATCCCACACCAAGAAATTCTAAGACCTAATTTAATGTATATTTGCATTTAATTTGGTATCTGTTTATTTTATTTCGCTTTTTTTTTTAAAACCGGAGGTCTTTTAACTTGCCCGTTACTTTCCCACAATTCCATTTGACCGGAAACGGAAGGTTCGATTGCTCGTTGCTTTTACTACGGATCCGGTGAACTTTCCGTGCGAGAAACGAGTTGATATCGATTTGGTTTGAGTGAGTATTATTTATTAAAATATTAGCTATATTTTTGAGTTCACTTTTTCATCGTCTCTTACAAGACTTTGATAAAACGCGTTAATCCGTTGGGAGAGGTCAGAGTAAAGGCTTTTTGTGAACGTTAGCTCGCGGCTAGCATTTACCCGGTCTGACTGAAATGATTCCCGCTGCTATTTTCTGACCAACCGGTCTGATTTTTGGGTTTAAAATTAGTATATTTTACACAAGCAATACAATTTCCGCGCTTAAGCGTCTTAGCTATTATATACTTGTTTATTTGGTTAGCTAACGTCAGTGGTTTGTCACATTGCGAGATATTACAACAACGTGAAATCGGCCTGTAAATAGTTTTAAGATCTTTGCCATGATTTCAACACTTTCAGTTAGTCTCAGATTAATTTCAGTCATTTAAACTCAGTTCAGCTTGTTTTTTCAATGCTTACACCATTTCAGGTTGATTTCGGTACTTTCAGTTTGGTCTTTCAGCTTATTGTTGCTCATTTGGATGACAATGTATTCATATGGAGGTAATTTCATGTATTTTACAATAATTTAAGCTTAATTTCAAAACTTTAAACTGATTTCATGTTCATTTTGGAACCTTAAGATGGTTTCAGGTCGGATTCTGAGCTACTGATTTCACCTCAGTCATCCTGAAATCAGCTGAATGCTGTCAGTATTTTCTGATTTGGTGTGTATGCGTTTATTTATTTGTGGTGATTATGTGTTGTAAATGCATTTAACATCCATTTTGACAGCCTTAAACAAATGCTCAAGTTAGGGCACCATAGAGGCTTGCTTAAAACTAACTTAAAGGAGTAGTTCACTTTCAGAACAAAAATGTACAGATAATGTACTCACCCCTATGTCTTTCTTTCTTCAGTCGTAAGGAAATTGTTTTTTTGAGCAGAACATTTCAGGATTTCTCTCCATATAATGGACTTCTATGGTGCCCCCGAGTTTGAACTTCCAAAATGCAGCTTCAAAGGGCTCTAAACGATCACAGCCAAGGAAAGAAGGGTCTTATTTAGCAAAACAATCGGTTATTTTCTAATAAAAATTACAATTTATATACTTTTTAACCTCAAATGCTTGTCTTGTCTAGCTCTGTGTGTACTCTGTTTAGAGATTAAAACGTGTATAAATTGTAAATTGTAAAATAATCGATCGTTTCGCTAGAAAAGACCCTTCTTCCTCGGCTGGGATCATTTAGTGCCCTTTGAAGCTGCATTTAAACTGTATTTTGGAAGTTCAAACTCGGGGGCACCATAGAAGTCCATTATATGGAGAGAAATCCTGAAATGTTTTCCTCAAAAAACAATTTTTTTTTTTATGACTGAAGAAAGAAAGACATGAAAATCTTGGATGACAAGGGGATGAGTACATTATCTGTGAATTTTTGTTCTCAAAGTGAGCTACTCCTTTAAGAGAAGATCTTAATCTTCTAAACATTATAAGCTCCTGTCATTCACAGTTGTTAATGATGTGTTTGTGTTCTGTTTAAGGTGGGTGTTCTGCCCAAGATGTCTTTCCCTCCTCATCTCAACCGGCCACAAATAGGCATCCCAGCGATGCCGCCAGGACTCCCTCCACCACAGTTTGCTGGGTTTCCACCGTCAATGCCTCCCGGTAATCAAGAAAAGCTAGATTACAAGACCTTGTTTTGAAGTATTGGTGTTCCTGTAGCTCAACTTTTAGATCGTAGAGTAAGCAAAGTCATGAGTTTAGTTCACAGAGAACACATAATGGCAAAATGTAAACCTTTAAAGGAAAGTGTCCGCAAAATGCATACGTGTTCATTACAATGGCGGTGTTAACTGGAGTCCAGAGCATTCAGTGAGCAGTGTTCTGTGTTGCTTGCTTTGAGTATTCAAAGTTTGAATAACGAAAAAAAGAGTTAAGTTAATTAAGAACAAATAGGTTTGTTTTAAATGTTGAGCCCTATTTGCATTGATGTAACATTTCAGGCTTGGTTATGAACTGTTTAAATGTTTTGGAGAGATGGCATTAGTTCTATTTTGAATTGCTGAATAAACCGTTTGTGTTAAATTGGTCAAAATATGAAGTTTAATCCACCTGATTTGGTTAAATACTTTCTGATTATGTTTTTTCCTCCCCTCTAGGAACCCCAATGATTCCTGTCCACATGGGTATAATGACTCCAGCCCCTGCGGTAAAGTTATTTAAGCTTTGGGCTTTGTTACTTTTGATATGAAAAGGTCTCAGCTTTTGAATTCTCTCGAAGAATAAATACCGTTTGGAAGCACTTTTGTGGTTGCAATTATATCATAAAACTGATATAGTTTTAATATAGTATTAATTTATGTATAAAACATTTGTTTTTGTGTTGAATTTTGAATATTGAATGAATTGTTATTAAATCAAGAACTTGTGATTCAAAATCTATTCAATAGTCCTTTCTGAAGTGTCCATCTATTTATGTATTTGCTTATTGCATTGCTGTCAAGAACATTCAAATGTTTAATGTAGAACTAAGTAATAATCTAGTTAAGATATGTTTTTCGTTAAGTGAATGCAAGGAAGAGCGACATTTGACTATTTATATGCAATTATGCATAGTAAAAACTTTATTTTTTTGCATATGTTTGTACAAAAATATTTTAATGTGCTAAATATACCATAGAGATGCTTCCTGTTGAATCAGAGTTTCATCTCATTTTTATATCAGTCACAATCAAATTCTTTGTCACATTTTGTCTACATATTAATTGTGATGTGATGTGATTGATCAGGTTCTCGTGCCCACGGCGATGTCTGTGGTTAGTAAAGTTGCTGTTCCCAGGAAGGAAAGTGCTGCTCTGGCAAAAGACAATGACAGCAGCGGTCCCACAACCACCGTGTTTGTGGGCAACATCTCTGAGAAAGCATCTGACATGCTCATCAGACAGCTGCTAGCCGTGAGTATAACATCATGTCTTTGCATCAATCAATAGTTTGAGTTTTACTCTAAAGTGGAAAAGCTCTTGGAAACATTTCATGTTTAGTGTTAGTTGGATTGATATGAATAATAACCACTTGTTTTTCAGAAATGTGGTTTGGTATTAAGCTGGAAACGAGTTCAAGGCGCCTCAGGGAAACTCCAAGGTAAATATATTTTTTTAAACACCTAACCTCATTTCTCTTGTGCCCAGTTTGTTTTGCTTAAAATCAACATTGCTGTAAGGCTTAGTTGTGAATATCAGAATGAAACGCATACATGCTTCACCAGTTTCAAGCATGGTATTTACACCAAGGTTATTTTCGTATACGAAAACTATTGATCAGAAAACATTCTCGTAAACTGAAATAAAATAAAAACATCAAAATAAATGAAAAACTAAAGCGAAATGAAACTAACAACTTTTATTGAAAAACTAACAAAAAAAAAAAATCACTAATCATTTTTTGTAATCATTACGTTATAAACAATAACGCAAATATAAACATTGATGTATATGGTAGAGATCAATATAGAGCATGTCATCTTTTGAAAGTAATTGGCTCTTTAAATAACATTTGTCACTGAATAGAGAGATTCATTCAAAAACGATGATTCATCCAATAATGTTTTTTGAGTAATTTATTCATTCAAACCACTTTTTCATAAATTTAATATAAAAAAGGTGTATGTGTATTAAATATATTACAATGTTTAATAACTCATTCAAATGAATGAAATCTAAATAGACTGCATCACTTGATATTTTGTCTCACATTATTTAGCTTAGTTTAGAATTGAGGGAAAATTGTGAACTCTATTTGATCTCTAAAAAACTAAACTTTATAAAAAGTAAATAGAACTGTGTTCACAAAATAAAAATGAAACTAAAACTAACAATTGTTAATGTATATTTTTGCTCTGAGCTGTCCAAAGACACTGATTTCATGAGCTGCTTGCATGTAAATGAACACACATAACTGAGCTTCACTATGAAATCAGCAGTGTTTTATTTGCACAATAAATCATCACAATAAAAGCTTGATGGTCAACTGTTTGAATATGAAATTAAAACTGAAATATTACCAGTGTTTCCCCGAAGTTTACAGCTTTGATGGGGTGGAGTGCCAGGTGCCGGTAGACAACTGTACTTTTTTCTGCACTTTACTTTCTGTATAACAACAAAAACATTTATTTCAGTGAAAAAATAAGTCAAACTCTTTTGAACAATAGAGCCCTACAATCTTTTTCTTTTTTTTTTTTCAGAATTTTCTAATAAACAAATGAAGGCATTAAACATTTATTTATTTTTAATCAAATAAAAATGAAACACTTTAATTTTATATTAAAGTTTAAATAATAATTGTAGTATTTTCTACAATTACAATTGGTTTCTACAATGCGCAATATATTTATTTATTATTATTATTTTTTAAATAGTACAGACTTTGTCGCATTCCCTTTAAATGTGAATATGTGAGATATATATATATGTCTATATAAGATATATGGGTTTTTTTTTGTTTTCAGCGTTTGGTTTCTGTGAGTACAAAGAGCCTGAATCTACTCTACGAGCTCTTCGGCTGCTACATGAGCTCCAGGTTGGAGAAAAGAAACTTCTGGTCAAAGTCGATGCCAAAACCAAAGCACAACTAGATGAGTGGAAAGCAAAGAAGAAGAGCACCAGTGAAAATGGAGTAAGTGTAACAGTTTGATACTAAAATATAAATGTGAGGTTTACTTAATTTAAAGTAATGTTTGCATCTTCAGTGGTATTTTTTTAGGATAGGAAATATTTCAGTACCTCATGATTCGAATAATATCTATTCATGATTTAATTTTGGTTTTTAATCAAGATTCATGATTTTTCAGCCTTTTTTGTGCACACTGGACATCAAATGCATCAGTATTTTGGTACAAAAACACACTGGTCTATAGTATGGGTTAACTTCCTAATAAATAAAAAATATTTTACACTTCCTATTAGGGATGTGCCTGAATCCGAATACCCTGTTCAGAAAGGAAACGACATGTACTACAGAACCCCTAAAAGAAATAAATACGAGATGGGAGAAAAAAACTGCCAATTATATTGTTGGGTAATTATACTGTATACTAATTTGTGGGCATCAGGGAGCCGCTATTAATATGTGGGGCTTTTAAATCACTTTTAAATGCGTATTTGCTTTTTACTTTCGAGATTCGTGGCAATAGTTCATTCACCATCTTCCTATCAGTCATCTCTCCTTACTCTGCTTATCTGGTAAGTGAAATATTATATACTCTAATGGAGGGTTGTCACAATACCATAAAAATTACTTAAGATACTATACCAGCTGAAGTATCACGATTCCAAGTAGTATCATGATACCATGCAGTATTCTGTTAATGTGAAATTCAATTCTACAAAATAAATCAATTTCATAAATAAAAACAGACAAGATTTTTTGCTGAATACTTCATTAATGTAAATGAATGAACAAAACTCATCTTAGCACTGCACAGAAGCTGCATGAAGTGACATTTAGATGTGGTATTTATAGATTTAGACTGTATTTATAATTGCATAAATAATGTTATGAGATTGTTTTAAATACAAAATTTTGAGTATAGAAATATGTTTATGCAGGTGGCAGGAGTCATTCAAATGATTCTTTCAAAACGGCTGAATCCTTCAGGAGCCAATCAAAAAAACAGTTTTTATGAATGGCTTAGTGTATCAGTGATTCGACCAAGCCAACACGGATTCGAACACAGAAACGAAACAAGAACGGCACTCTTAACTCTTGCTCATGTCATATTGCTGAACTGTCAGGAGCAGCTTGTATATTTAAACATTTATTTATAATGTGTTTTTCCAAACACTTGCCCTCGCTGAAAATGGGGCAGGATGTTGTTTGGATTTGTTTTTTTCTCCATTGCTGTTGCCTATTCCAACAACATCATGTGAACTAATTTGTGAATCGACACAAACCGCTAGAATACTGAATTGCAATTCATATGTGAATTTTTTTTTCACCCACCCCTAGTGTTTTTAACTACTGATTTTACGACGGTCTCAGATGCGTTTTACCACAAAAATGCTGAGTTTTGATCTGTGTGTGTGGCAGAATGGCAAGGCAGAGGATGGTGCTGAAGAGGAAGAGGAGGTTCTGGATGAAGAAACTAAGAAGCGGGACCAAATTGTCAAAGGTGCTATTGACGGCTTGATCCGGGAGTATTCAAACGAGCTCAACGCTCCATCACAGGACGATGAGTCGAGTCGCCGCAAAAAGAAGAGAGAAAAGAAGGACGAGGTTGGTATTATTATATTAAAATTTAATATTATTTAATATTACTTCTTAACATGCTCTCCATTTGTTTAGGATGACATCAGCGCCATGGAAATGGAAGATGACAAAAGAGATCTGATTTCCAGGGAGATCAACAAATTCCGCGATACCCATAAGGTACAATACTTGCTAATTTACACCATATCACAGGTAGAGCGCAACAGCCTTTTACACCTAGTTTAGTTTGACAACATACCAGCATGAGTAGATGCAATTTAGCACAGGAAAACTTGTTACATTTAAGAAGTAAATATGATTATATAGTGAAGTAGTTTAAGACTAGGCCTCATTAGGTCCAGAGCGTTTGTGTAAATTGTAGCGTGGCCTCCATGTTAAGGGTGGGAAATGTAGTCACACATACAATGCATGGACGTTCTGTGCACTTCCCTAAAAGCTAATCTATTCATTAAACCCCACCATTATGATAGAGATCATATGGTGACTAAACCAAGATGAATCTCTCAGCTTTGGAAAAAGTTGCAAGGATAGGATGTAAGTATGAGCTTTCCATTTTTCTCTACTTGTACTGGGCGCCCCCTTCTGGAGGACTTGCACAGGGGCAACTGCACCGACTCGCTCTGAAATTAGGATGGTTTTAATATCGTAATGCATATAGGGGAGGGTTTATACAAGGCATTAACTGTGAAACCATTGATTTTCTGGTTCTTTGAGGCAAGGGCGGCCAGTGAACCTGTGTGGGTCTGCTAGTAAAAGTGATGTTGGTGCTATAATAAATACTGCTGACTTGAATAACAGTGAATTGGCCCATTCGGCTCTTGTAAAAGTAGGGGGCGCCCCTCCACAGCACACGGACTTTCTGAAGATTTTACAGGTATGAATTCGCTTTGTGATTAAGTCTGCCAACACCTCTCTTCATTCCTGCTTGCTTGCACTCTTTCTTTTCATTCTTTTTAGTGTTTCTTTGTGTGTGTGCTCACTGAATGTCATCTTTTTATAGTATTACATTTTAACATTTGTATGGCTGGAATTACACAATTACTACAAAGCCTATGTAATTCATAAAGTCAGTCTCACAACTCTGATAACTCGTTTTAAACATGTCACGTCACAAATGATTTCTCAAATCATGAAGCTTGAGGAGAGATTACTTTTCTGGGTGATTACAATTACATTTATGCAAAAAGTCCCATGTAGAGAGACCAAAATAGACTTGTCATGAGCTGTTTTAACTTAGACCAGTTAGTGAACACCCACATCAGTACGGCAAGTCCATAGCAACATCATTTTTTTAAAATAATAATTTAAATTATTTTACACAATTTTAAAGATATTATATATAATATATATTTAAAAATATTTTATAATATATATATTTTTATTATATATGCCAAAGTATTCAGATGTAGTTGGTCAAAAACATAAGTTCTGTTATTTTAGTCTAATTTATATTCTATTATAGGATGTATTAATAATTTGCATGAGAAATTTTATTTTTTAATTTTAGTTTAAGCTTCAGAAATATTGTCATTTGTATTAGTTATTTGTTGTTTCTTATTTTTGTTTTTAATTGTAGGAATTTAATAACTTCAACTTTATCACATTTATGCCAAGGCAACTTTTTCATTTTTTTTTTTCCATTTTTCATCAAGATCTTCATCTCCTATGTGTTTATTTTATTTTATTTTATTTCAGCTTTATTTCAATTACTTAAACCATTAGTAACCACCCACATCACCCTAGCAAGTGCATATACATTTTTTTTTTTTTTTACAATATTTAAAAATGTTATATGCCAAAATTTTCAGAGGTCCTTGGTCTACAAGTGCTATTTTAGTATTATTTATGTTCCATTGTAGTATTTATTAATAATTTAATAATTTAAAATTGTTTTTTTGTTTGTTTACATTTTAGTTTAAGCTTTAGAAAAATTATTTTTTATTAGTTTTTTGTTTTATGTTATATTTTATTAGTTATTTATCTTTGATTTATTTTTGTTTTTAATTTTTGGGAATTATATATCTTCAACTTAATTTATCACAGTAAGTTGCCAAGGCAAAAAATGTTAAACTTTTTTGAATTTTAAGTTTATAATTTCCTATGTGTATTTTATTTTAGCTTTTTTTTTCCGATTACTAGGACTAATAGTAAGCACCTACATCACCCTAGCAAGTGCTTATCAATGTTTAAAATCTATCTTACGGTCTTATTTTAAAATACAGTCTTACACCATTTACAAAATATACATGCCAAATTATTGAGATTATTTTAATTTTAGTATTAGTAATTTGCTAAATGTGTGCTTTCTCATTTGTAATACTTAAATTTTTACTTTAGCTCATTTTCAATTAGTTTCCAAAAAACATTCCTTTTTTGTTCATTTACTATCTTTGAATCCACACAGCATTACTTTTAAATGTGCAATAGTTAATACTAGAATAAAAACTTACTGTAAAATGTTGATCATTTTACTGATCTAAAGATTTGTGTAGCCTACAAAACTATCCTGTCAAATTCACCAGTAGAAATGTGACTTAAAAGCTGTCACTTGTAAATTACATGCGTTATGTTATACGTTATTTTCCTGTCTTGTCTTCTCCTCTTGTTTATTTGCTGCTGCTGTTCACAGTTGCATAACACCCACGTTTGAGCGCTTATGAAATAGTTTCATATTAAAATTAGACTTTAAATGTATTTATAATGAATTGTTGATGGATGTCGCTCTAGCCTGATATTTAGTCTCAATTAGCCAACTGCAAATTGAGACTAAATCCGTGGGTGTCATGCTACACTTCAGTGCATTTCATAATTGCTCAGTCCATTCCTCTGAGGGCCCTTGTCGTCTGCAGTGGGGTAAGCAGTCTCTACACCTTAATTTGTTGCCTTTTCTATCCAAACTACAAAGAAAACGAAGCAAATCTAACCAATACAGTATGCAATGCTCCTGTCACAACATTTTGAAAATGTCTGGAAGTTGTTTGTGAGATTGTTGCAAGCAAAGAGAATCGTTTGTTTTTTATTTTTCCTTGTGAATCCTTTGACCTGCTTTTCCTCCCAGGCCTAACAAAAAAGGCTTGTAGGGCCACGGAAGCGCTGTGAGTCGCTAGTCAACACCTGTAAGTGCACAAACAACTAGTTTTGCAAGGATTAAAGCCTCTTTCTGTTGATCATGTGATGAGACGGAAATTACAGCTCCTTCAACTGTTTCTGATCTTATTCAGTTGTTTGCAACATTGAAATTATATCTCAAAAGTGGTTTCCAGGTTTCCTTTTATTAATTGCTGAACAGTTTCTTAATTTATGTGCTGTTCCGTCTAGATATTGTCCTCTGTCATTATGAAGGGCAGTTCTAAAGTCGAAGAGACCACATTGAAAATCTAATTTGTTTAAGTTTTAGGAAAATTTTAAAGCAAAGATATGACATGCATGTATGAAAACCTGTTGCCGCGAAAAAAAAAAAAGTAATTGTGATTTTTTTTTTTTTTCTTGGATTGCAAAATATAAACTTCCAAACATATGAAATAAGTGCATTTTTATGAGTTCAGCATATTGCAAATTAGACTTCTTACTTTATATCTCACAATTCTGGCTTTTTCTTTGCTTTGTTTCATAAGCTTGTGAGTTAATATCTCTTTATTTATATTTATTATAATAAATAATTTAAAGAAGACAATCCAAACTGGAAATGAATGATGAGAATTTAAATGAGAAATGTATCTCATGTATATACTTAACTTTTCATAAGCTTACTATATTTCCAATGAATTCAGGAGATTTTTTTTCTCACTATTATATAAGATGATATTGTGAGATAAATGTAGAAATGTATAAAATAAACTTATAGTTCATCGTATTTAAATTCTCAGCAGAGTTTTTTTTTCTTGCAATTATTTATGATATTGTGACAGAAATTCACAAACTTATGAGAGTTCAGTGTCTTTTGTGTTAAAATAACATAAGAATAAGAAATTTATATATTGTGAATTCGGGAGTTTATATCTAAGATAATTCTGACCTATTTTTTTTTTAATTATGTAACATGTATAGATATATAGTGTAATTTATGAAATAAACATATAGTTTTGTTTTCGACATGAAATAATAAGGTAATTGCAACTTATCTCACAGTTCTGACCTTGTCTCTTTGAATTGTCAGAAAATGTCAGATTTTGTGATAGAAAGTTGCATTTACTTTTTTCAATTTTTTATTTATCTGTGGCGGAAAACTAGTTTTCATGTGCATGAAGAACATTTTAAAAATGAAGCAGCACTAAACAGATTTGCAAACTCAATTCCAAATTTCAAATGACTTCACAAATAACTTAACTTTTAAAATTCTGCATTATTTCTATGTTTCTAATCAGATAGGTGTTTGATCATGTGACACTTTGTAGATGTTTTTGCTTCCATTGAAGCTAAAGATGCTCGCTCTTGATCTCAGGTCATGCTGGAGAACATGATCATCAGGTTAAGTTCATGTAGCTCTAGTGCTGCTGTCATTTAAATATCTCATACATCTCATTCTGCATCATATCTCATAATCAAAATTTTTGATAATATAATTTACGATTCAACATTTATTGCGTTCAAATTTTCTAGTGGTCTCAGACTTTTGATGCCTGTATATGAGTGCGTATGTGAATGGCAGGGATTGTAAACCACTTCCTCACAGAGTGATGTTATGTCATGTACTCTTGTTTTGTGCATGAGTAGTCGCTAATCTGAAAACTTCCGTTTTCCCACAGAAATTAGAAGAGGAAAAGGGCAAGAGGGAGAAGGAGAGGCAGGAGCTGGAGCGGGAACGCAAGGAGAGAGACAAGGAGCGCGAGAGAGAACGTGAACGACGGGATCGCGAACGGGAAAAGGACAGAGAAAGGGAGCGTGAGAGAGAGCGGGAACGCGAGAGGGAGAGAGAAAGAGATCGAGACCGCGAGCGCACGAAAGAGAGGGAGAGAGAGTGGGAGAGAGACAGAAGCCGAGACCGTAGCGAAGACCGCAGTCGATCCAGGTACACTAAATGAAATGTCATCAGATGTTTGTGTTGTTTTCTGTTTTTCCACTGATTTCCCAATCAGTTTTCACTACCTTACCTTTTAACAATTTTTGTGTCATATATTTGTATAGTCAAACCAACATTTATTCAGACACCTGAAACATTTCTCACATTTTCACAGTTTATTAGAACTCAGAGTTAAGAACAAATAATTCATCTTGATAATATCAGATAACTTTGGTAGAAAGGCATGTAATGCATTACAATCAACCAAAAATTCAGACAACTGTTATTATGACCATATTTAGACAACTATCAATACTTTGTTGACCAATTACCAACCAATGATTAATTTTGTTCAGAATGTGGTGTACAAAGGTCACATTAGCAGTGAAAACTATGAAGCAATGAAAGAAAAAAACACTTTAGCAAAACATGGTCAGGTCAAAGTGTCTGAATATTTTTTTGGTCCCAAATTTTTATCAGATTTACTGGTAGTCCACTGTATACATAATTTTTGGGTATAATATGTCACCGTTTACTTTATTTTGCTGTCCTCACTTACATAAATTAACTATAGTGTCTTGCACCCAGTAGTAAAATAAAATAAAAAAATTCAAAAATGAAAAGGCTTTAAAAGAAGAAATTTGTATATATATATATATATATATATATATATATATATATATATATATATATATATATATATATATTTAATGTGTATATATAATTTTCTTTTCATTTATTTTTACCTCAATTAATTTATTAGTTATATTTTTTTATTTTTAATATTTAATTGAAGTCCTTTCATACCTTTATATTTAAGTATACAAATTGTTGAAAGGTATTTATTTAGAAATATTTATATACATTTATATTAACATTTTCTCTAATAATATTCATCTAATATTCCTTATCAACATTTAATTTTATACATTTATCAATATAGATACACAAATTGTTGAACTATTCGATCCCTTTTATCAAGGTATTTATTCATAAATATTTTTTTTATAATAGCATTGTCATTTATATTCATCCCATTTTTTTATCAACATTTATATTTCTATATATTTAAACATTTATTTTTATGTTTGTTTTTAAGTAGACAAATAAGGTATTTATTCATAAATATATATTTGTAACAATATTATATTCATCATTTTTTCTTTATCAATATTTATATTTTATACATTTATATTTATAAATGTTTGAGTATGAAAAGTGTTGAACTGTATTTGATACCTTTTAAAAAAGGTATTTATTTATGTATTTATAAATTCATATTAACATTTTCTCATATTTCTAATCGTATTTACAAACATTTATATCTTTATGCATTTATATTTCTGAATATAAATATACATATTGGTGAAAGATATTTAACACCTTTTAACAACATGTGTATATATATACATTTAATACATTTATGTAATCTTATGTACTTTTATTTTATTTATAAGTATGTATTCATAATATTACTTTATTTATTCTTTATCAACATTTATACACAGATTATTATTTACAGTTTTTTATTATTTGTGTATATATATTCATTACTCCAGCCTTTAAACAAATACAAATACAATATACTAAATGTAAAGGTATTTATGTATTTTTTTTTTACATTTTAATGACTTTTTTTGTACAGCTTTTACAATATTCAGATATAATAGTCAAAAGCTGAAGTTGTGTGTCTACAGTAAATTGCACACTTCATATATGATGTGAATATCACGTGACTGGGTGCTGTCTATTTTCAGAGAACAGAGTCGCGATAGAGACCGAGATAAGGAGAAGAAGCGCGATCGTGAAGAAGATGAGGAAGAGGCGTACGAACGGCGCAAACTGGAGAGGAAGCTGCGAGAGAAAGAGGCGGCGTATCAGGAGGTAAGTGACGTCTCTCTGATCACATTACTGAATGATTAGTTGTCTTATCAGACTATTTACCTTCTTTAATTACTCTCGCTCAACAGCGTCTGAAGAACTGGGAACTCAGAGAGAGGAAGAAAGCCAGAGACTACAGCAAGGAGATGGAGAGAGAGGAGGAACGCCGGCGTGAAATGGTAAACAACTGTTTTCCTAATTTCCTTAAATACACATTTTAGCCTGATCTATTCAAGCTTAAATATATGGACAGTATGATAACTATACAGTAATTTGATAACCATATTCAAATAAAAATGGTTATTATTTTTAATAACTACAAAATAAATGATTAAATATATTCATATATAATATTTAAATTATTTTGTTATTTGTTAGTTACCAATAATTTGTATAAATATAAAATAAATGGATATATTAAAATGTAGTAATTTACTACATATTTTTATTCTATTAATTATTAATGA
>NC_133381.1:23481245-23499163 GCF_049309525.1 Garra rufa
CATCTTATTTTTGAAATATATTTATTATGACAGTGGTGCTAATACTATTTATGGACAGTTTTAGAAACAGTTTTCACACAGAAATGGCAAGTTACACATTGAATTAAATCTGAAATTGTAAAGTAAAAAAATGAAATAGTAGCTACATGCTCCTTTTATAAAACTGAAAGTCATTTTTTTACAGTGCAAGTATGTTTTTTGTTTGTTTGTTTGTTTATAAGGCATGTTTGGTAAGGTTGAAGCTATTTATAGGCTACTGTAAATCAACTGTCCTTTAATTAGAAGTGAAATAATACGAGATAATCTGCTATTATTAATTTAGACACTGTGTTTTTAAGGTGTGCAAGAGATATAAATGAAACAGATGTCCATGCAGCTTCTCTGAATCCTTTTGAATGTTTAAGGATTTAATTTCTTTCCCTGGAACCTGCTTGTAACTTGATTTATGTGTGTCTGCAGGCCCTAGTGATCGTGTGTGTGTGATTCTGAAGTTGGCGTTAACTAATCTCAGATAAACAGATGGTCGTCTTTCACTGCCACCTGTTACTAAACACAGCTGAATGTCTACATGTGTGACTGATGAAACCTGATTGGTTCCTTGATGAAGCAGATTTATCTGAAAAGTTTAAAAGTTGTCATTACTTTTACAGCTCCATTTAGAAGCACAAAAAATACACACTTCACCTTTAAATGGCTCAAATCTTTAAGTTTTCTTTTTAGATAAAGGTTTTCAAGTGTTTTTCTGACCACTTGCTAGTTATGCATGTAAATTTATCCCATAATTAAACACGTAGTGATATAAATATATAAATAATTGTAATATAAACACATGAAATATATATTTCTATAAATATAAACATTTTATTATTTTTATGTATTAATTTATAATTAATAGATTTATTTATCTTATAATTATTATTTATTAATTTGTGTATGTATTTTGATAAATATATGTAAATTATGTTATTTTATATCCCATAAGTAAATATATATATATATAAAATCATAAATAAGTTATGTATAAATGTATAAAAATATATACAATATATAAATTATGTAAAATATTACATTTATATTATACATTTAATATAACTAACTGTATATATTTTATTTATTTATATTTATATATATATATATATGTGTGTATGCTATTAAAAATTAATAAATATAAAATTAAATATTAATATAATTATAACATTTTTATTAATTTACATTTTACATTTTATTAATTTACATAAATTTAAAATAGTTGAGGTTATATATTTAATTATTTATTTACAACTAATTATATTCATTTAAATAAATTATTAAATATATATTACAGCATTAGACTGTCATGCATGTAAATTTATCCCATAAGTAAACACACATATATATATATATATATATATATATATATATATATATATATAATTGTTATATAAACACATAAAATATATATTTCAATAAATATAAACTTATATATTTATATAATTTTCATTTGTTTCTTTTTATTTATTAATTTATAATAAATAATAATAATTATAATTATAATATATATATATATTACATATTAATTTGTATATGTATTTTCATATATATTTATAAATAAATTAATAAATATGAATGTAAAATGTGTAATGTTATATAGTAAACAAGTAAACATTTATACAAATATATATATATATATATAAATAATCATAAATAAGTTAAATATAAACAAAAAATATATACAATAAATATAAATTACGTAAAATATTACATTTATATTAAACATTTAATATAACTCATTGTATATATTTTATTTATTTATTTATATTTATTTATACTTATATGCTTATAAATATAAATATAATTATATTATTTTTAATTAATTTATATATTTATTTTGATAAAACTTTATACAAATGTAAAATATTTGATGTCATATATTTAATAATTTATTTAGATAAATATATATTCCTCTAAATAAATGATTAAATATATATTACAGCATTTGAAGAAAGTGGCTTCTGTTTTCTTGGCATGTGTTTCAGGGAATCAAGAATGTATCAATGTCTCCAGGTCTGAACCCTTTGTAGTTTGCGTTGACCTTCACTATAAAACAGCCATGTTAACCTTACACATAAACGGTGATATGGCGGAGGACTCGGATGACAACGCTGAGATGGACATGGACAGTCCTGTCAAACTTACTGCTCCATGCTTCAGTGAGCAGACCGAGAAGGTCCAAGATGATCCAGAGGAAGTGATGATGATGAAGGAGGAGGAGGCTTGTGAGCAGACTGAAGAAACCGATCTGAACTCATCCTCATGTCTCACTTCGGCACAGAGCAACAATGAGGCCATCATTCAGGATTTTTTTGATGGGATAAATGTTGCAGAGGAAGCCAAGTCAACCTCAGAAGAGAAGAATTCAACAGGTGAGAGATTTAAATGATCAACAACCTGAAAAACATCATGTTTAGAAGTGGTTTTGAATAGTTTATTATTGTTGAAACCACAATAACAGGCCAAAAGAAGAAATAAATTAAAGCTTTCATTCAGCAAGGATGCATTAATTTGATTAAAAGTGACAGTAAAGTCATTTATAATTGCAAAAAAAAAAAAGATTTTCAAGTAAATGCTGTTATTTCGAACTTTCTATTTATCAAAGAATACTGAATAATAAAAAAGGAATTAAAGCTGCAAGCAGCGATGAAAGGTTCCTCACACCCGGGCTCACCGCCGACCGGTGGCTTTAGGAAAACAGCAAACGGTGGGCAGTATGCTTTTAATACAGTAAATATAGGAGAAATATGTCAAAGTCATTTATATGTGCCAAACTCCCTGCTGCCAGCTGGTGGCGCTATGCCTATAACTGATTATTGGCATGTAGATGTGTTCAGGCCAGCACTTTTATCAAAAATATGAAGTTTGGTGCAGATTAAACCTGGTATGTTTGAGTTAGTGTAAGACATGACATCCTGCTGCCAACAGATAGCGTATCAAAGAAAACATCAAAATATGTCAGGACGGCACGAACACGCCCTTTAATGAAAACTCAAGATATTCGCAATTTAACGTCACATGGGCCTTTAGATTAAACTGACCAAATTTGGTGTTGATCTGAATAAATCTCTAGGAGGAGTTCAGCATGTCACTACCTGTTGCCAGCAGGTGGCGCTATGACTATAACTGAATATGGGCATGTAGATGTCTTCAGGTCAAGAGTGTTATTAAACATGTTAAGTTTGGGGCAGATTGGACATTGTATGCCTGAGTTATAGCATTTTCCTGTTTCATGGCAAATGAAAATTGGTCGAAACGAAATTTGTCAGGCCGCCACGGACACGCCCTCCAATCAAAACTCTAGATCTTCGCAATTTACGTCACATGGGCCTTTAGATTAGACTGATCAGATTTGGTGTTGAACTGAATGAATCTCTAGGAGGAGGAGTTCAAGTACGACGCCTGAAAATGGCAAAAATGGCACAAATTTTGCTTTTTTGTAGGTATTGATGTGTTACATGTGTGTATCGATTTTTGTGCATGTACTTGAAGCGTAGCTCAAAGCGCACACCGCTGAACGTGTATAGGTGGCGCTATCGAGCCATTTTGCCACACCCACTTCTGAAACCCATATCAGACGTAAATTTTTTGCACCACCGGTGCTCGGGCCCTAATGATTAGAATGATTTCTGAAGGATCATGTGACAATGAAGACTGGAGTAATGATGGTAAAAATTCAGCGTTGATCACAGAAGTAAATTACATTTTACAGTCTATTCACATAGAAAACGGCTATTTTAAATTGTAATAATATTTTACATTATTGCTGTTTTTACTGTATTTTTAGCTAATAAATGCAGCCTTGGTAAGCATTTAATATCAACATTAAAAAAAAAAGTGATTATGCTGCTTAAACTAAACTCCAGTGATCTCCAGAGTTCAACTCTACACTCGTAAGCATGACTCTTAACCTCAGGTTCCTCATGTTCCTCCAGGAGGATTGTCCCTGTAAGTAGTGCACTTGTATCCCTTAGGATAAAAACGGCTTACTCGCTGAGTAAAACACACAAGATAATGTTTGGTAGTGATTTAGATATTTGATATTTCATTTCACATTCACAGTGTGGGTTGAAAGTGGAATTTACCCAATGTTTTGGGGGCAAATATAATGGTATACCATATAAAAGCCTCAAAGGTGAAGTGTATACTTTTTTTATGGTAATTAAATAGTTTGCATAAAATTAAAAGCTTTTAATCTAAATCTTTAGGTTGTTATTTTTTTCTAATAAATAAGCTGTCTTCATCCAGGCAGTGCATGTTTTATCTTATTTAATAAACAGAAGTGACTGGAAAAGTATATTAAATTTATCAGTTCATATTTTTGGCTGTAAATTCATTAACAACCAATTTATTTCTCTCTTTCTCTCTCTGTGTTGTCAGAGCTGGGTGATTTGCTTGACTCTCTGCTGCGTCTGCAGCTGCGTCTGACAGATGCTGAGAGTCAGCAGGACGTTGAGCTGCTGTTGGAGCTGCTGCTGCAGTCGGATTTCCAACAGGCGTTCATCATGCACCGCAGCGTGGCTCAGAGCATGAGACGCCTCTGCCCGCCGTTCCCGCTCACCGCAAACGCACAGCAGCTCAGAGACGAGGTACAACACACTACCAGTCCAACATTCAGCTCCATAACTGACATACTCAGAACAAAATACTAGCTTAACATTATAAAAATGTTTTGTTAACGTTTCTGTTTAGTTATAAAAATGTTCATTTTGAATGTTTTTAACATTAAAAATATATATTTATTTATTGGTTGGTTATGCAAATCTTAGGGGAATATTCTGCACTGTGAAAAACAATTTGTTCAGTCAACTTAAAATAATTTTAAGTTCAGTCAACTTTAAATGTGAAGTTGTACTAAGTGACAACTTAGATATTTGGGTTGATTCAACTGAAAATTTTAAGGCAGCTTGGTAACTTACATAGCTTTTAAGTTTAACAAACCCAATTTTTTTTAATCAACTCAAATATATGAGTTGCCGCTTAGTACAACTTAACATTTCAAGTTGACTGAACTTTTTTGAGTTGACTGAACTTAATTTTTTTTCCGACATTATGGGAATGTTCACTGAACATCCTGAAAAAAGAGAACTAAATTGTCTCATAGACAGACACAATTTAAAACAAAAAATTTTGATTATGTGAATGTTAAAGGGATAGTTCACCCCAAAATTTTAAATGGATGCGTATCTGCTTTCCCCAGAGCATCCAAGATGTAGGTGACTTTGTTTCCTCAGTAGAACACAAACCAAGATTTTTAACTCAAACTGTTGCAGTCTGTCAGTTATATAATGGCAGTCAATGGGCACCAAATCTTTGAGAGTAAAACAAACATACACAGACAAATCCAAAATAAACCCTGTGGTTTGTGTCGATACATTGAGGTCTTAAGACACAAAATGATCAGTCTGTGCAAAAAAATGAACATTTATTTATATAATTATTTACCTCTGATCCAGCACAATATTCAACTGTCCTGAGTGCGTTCACAACAGCCGGCGCTTGACGCGTCTACTTGATCTGCCATAGTAGATGCACTTACGGAAGTGATCTGTTGCTCGTATATGTCACTCATTGCCTCTCAAAATGGTAATTACTTGTGCTTATCCTGATTCTGGCAACCGAATAAAAACTAAACGATTCTGTTTCTTTGTGCAAACTCATCTGGAAGTGTTGACTTTTCACCAACCACATTGCCAGAGCACGTTGACGCACCACGCGCCGGCTGTTGTGAACACACTCAATACAGTTCAATGTTGCGGTGGATTAAAGATAAATAATGATATAAATACTGTTCAGTTTCTTGCACAGACCGATTGTTGTGTGTCCTAACACCTCAATGTATCGTTACGAGCCACAGGGTTTAAGTTGGTTTTGTCTGTGTATGTTTTTTGTACTCTCAAAGATTTGGTGCCCATTGATTGCCATTGTATGACAGCAACGGCATGAGTTAAAAATCTTTGTTTGTGTTCTACTGAAGAAACAAAGTCACCTACATCTCGGATGCCCTGGTCAGTAAGCAGATTTTGGGTGAACTATCCCTTTAAGGCAAAATTCAAATTATAATTTTTTTAAACATCATGGAAATGTTACATTTGAATGTTTTCTAAAATCCAAAAGAGAACAGATATTTACTTCCAGCTCATATACTGGAAATTGAAGGTCTAGTCAAACACATTGCATTGTGTGCTATCATATGTGCATACTGCACACTTGTGAGGTCTTCCAGATATCCCATGCATGCTACAATCTTGCAAACTTGTACACATATATATGTAAACTTGTTCTTTTTTGAGTATTTGTAGTCATTGTACTTGAGCAAAGGCGTCTGAAGTGCTTAATAAGGACATGGTAATTGGCTGATCTGCCCTGTGCCAAAGCATGTAGCTGGATGAAGCTGGGTTTGTAATCCGCCATTGGCTTATGGACTGAGACAAGATACTACGACTAGATTCTGGAGGCCAGAATGAGATCTAATGGATTAATACAGTCACTGCATGTGTGTGTGCTGATTAGGTGTGTAATGCAGCGCAGAGAGGTGTTAGCAAGCTGTTTCATCACTCAACATGAAATCACATTCACAAGCCATTTTTTTTTTTTTTTTGAAATGTGATATTTCATTTGGAAACAGGATATTTCAGTCAGATTTTTAATCCATTGTGGACTGATTGGATGTTTCTTAGACTAGGAAAATCTATCATAGAAATAGTTAACCCCAAAAAGGAAAATTTGCTAAAACATCTACTCACTCTAAGGCCATCCAAGATGTAAATTAGTTTATTTCTTCATCAGATTTGGAGAAATGTAGCATCATATCACTTGTTCTCCAATGGATCCTCTGCAGCTAATGGGTGCCGTCAGAATGAGAGTCCAAACAGCTGATAAAAACATCACAATAATTAACAAGTAATCCACACCACTCCAGTCCATCAGTTAACATCTTGAGAAGCCAAAAGCTGCATGTTTGTAAGAAACAAATCATTATTATGGCATTTTTAGCTTTAAACTGTTGCTTTTGGTTAAAATTCAAGTGCATAATCCATATAACATTACCTCCAGTGAAAAAATGGTCTGGTCTGAATCGAGAGAGAAATCAGCTCTAAACTGAGATGGACAATAGTAAAGTATCTTTACCCTGCTATAAAAGTACTTTTAAAATGTGTCTGTAGTTTATCTGAGACTGTTTTTCTTTAGAAAAATTTACTTCACAACATTCCAAAGCATAATATTGTAGATTTTACTGCACTACGTTTCATATTAAATATAATTTAATGCTTAACCACATTAGATATCTATTACTTTTTTACTTTTACTCAAATAAAAGTAATTCAAAGATTGTGTTGTTGACTTGTTCTTGATCTTTAGGTGGAGAGTGTCCTGCAGTCTAGCAAACACACTGAAGCCACAGAACTCACAGGCCTGCTGATGTCACCACGCCTGCAGGTAAATCATGAGAAATGAATCTCACGCAAATATTCATCATTTTACTGAAGTTTGATTGGACACACAGTCTTTGACATCGGCAATAAAGATATAGAAGTTTCTCCTACCCTTTAAAAGCTGGTATGTGAAATGGGCAGAAACATTAGGTCTCTAAAGGCCAGACTTTTCAACGCATAAACCAAGCTAACAAGGAACATTCTCACAATGTTGTCAGCGTTTATCCTCCTGTCTGTATCTATATCAGAGCACGCCTGAACTAGTGAAGCAGATGCACAAAATTTCCAATCAGTCATTTGATCAAAGAATCAAGACTTGATTTATTGTGTAACATATTCAGGCCCACATCAAACCCTAGCAAGGGTGTGAAAACAACTTCCCCGGGTGTCTATTTGTACACACCACAGGTTATATCCAATTAACGGCCTTAGACACAGATACCTGCCACAGAACACGCCACGAGATGACTCCCCTCCCCGCAGATATTCAGCCCTCCCGCTGTGGTCTGTCACCACACACGCTGTGGGCATCCTGATGGCCATTTAAAACAGTGTGGCTCTGTCTTTCTTCATACAGTGTGAATGCGTGAGGAGGTAAGAGGTGATGTGATGATTGACAGCACTGTGGGAGATTATGGAGGATCGGGTTTACGTTCAGGTTAAGCTGTGGGTCGTGTTTGGCAGAAACTGATGTCGCCAGGGGTTATTATAGTGAGGTACGAGACACCTGTCACCTTCAGTAAGGTAAAGCGCCAATCCTGTAGCTGGGACAGAGTCTTGGGTTAAACGAAATGGGCGGGAACTTGTTCTGGTACTTCTCAGCTTAAAGAAGTTTGACTTTTTGCTTGTTTAAATTACGTTTTTAGGGCAGTGTTTGAGGGCATGTGTTTTCAATACATACAGTAATTTTGCATAAATTAATTTTTACATTAAGGTTGCCACTATAATGCTAGGCCATTGTAGTGGTTGCTAGGGTGTTGCTATGCAGGTGTTAAGTTGCTCTAGTTCTCTTAAAATTAAAATATTGCTAAGTGGTTGCTGTGCTGTTCTGGGTTGCTAGGCTATTGATTGCACAGAGTGTTCTCTGTTTTTTAAATGTTGATAGTTGGTTGCTAGGGTGTTAATTTAAAATGTTGATATGCAGTTGCTATGGTGTTCTGGGTGTTAGGGTGCTAGGTAGTTGCTATATTTTCTGTGTTTACAAAGGAGTTGCTAGGTGGTTGCAAGCATGTTTCTATGCAGGTTGTAATTTGTTCTAAGTGTTTTAAAATGTGGCTAAGTGGTTGCTGCAGTGTTCTGGGTTGCTAGGCTATTGCTAGAGTGTTCTCTGTGTTTGATATGTTGGTTTCTAGGGTGTTGCTATGCATGTGGTAATTTGTTAAGTAATTTAAAATGTTGATATGCAGTTGCTGTTGTGTTCTGGGTTTCTGGGCTATTGCTGGTTGATATGAAGTTGGTTGCTAGGGTGTAGAGTCTAAGGAGTTCCAAGTGTTTTAAAATGCTACAGTGTAGTTGCTATGGTGTTTCTAGGTGATAGCAAGGACAACACTAGGCTATTACTAGATAGTTGCTAGGGTGTAGTTTGTATTTAGTGGGGATTTGATAGGTGGTTGGTAGGGTGTTGCTATGCAGGTTAAGTTGTTTTAAGTGTTAAGTGTTTTTAAATGTTGCTATGTGGTTGTTGTGGTATTCTGGGTTGCTAGGCTATTGCTAGGGTGTTCTCTGGTTGCTAGGATGTTGCTATGCAGTGTCTAAGGAATGTTGCCATTTTGTTGCTGTGGTATTCGGTGTTGCTTGGCTATTGCCAGGGTGTTCTCTGTGTTTGATATAGAATGAATAGTTGTTTGCTAGGGGGTTGCTATGCTGTGTCTAGGGTGTTCTGGTTTTTTTTTAATGTTGTGGTGTAGTTACAATTGTGTTCTAGATGGTTGCTATGGTATCACTAGATTATTTCTAGGTAGTTGCTAGGGTGTTCTCTGTATCTAATGTGGAGTTGATAGTCAGTTGCAATGGTGTTGCTATGCAGGTGTTAACTTACCCTAATTGTTTTAAAATGTTCCTATGTGGTTGCTGTGGTGTTCTGAATTGCTATGCTATTGCTAGGGTGTTGTCTGTGTTTGATGTGGAATCCATATGTTGGTTGCTAGGATGTTGCTATGCAGGTGTTAAATTGTTCTATTGCTAGGCTATTGCTAGGGTGTTGTCTGTGTTGGATATGGAGTTGATAGGTGGTTGCTATTGTGTTGCTAAGGTATTCTAAGTGTTTTAAAATGTGTGGTTGCTATTGTGTTCTAGATGCTTGCTAGGGTGTTCTTAGTATTTGATAGGGAGTTGATTGGTTTCTTGGGTATTGATATGCAGTGTCTATATGTTCAGTGTCTTATGTGTTCTATGAGTTTTAAAATGCTGCTATGTGGTTGTTATGGGTGGTTGCAAGGGAGTTGCTAGGTTCTTCTCTGTGCTTGCTAGGGAATTGGTATGTGGTTGCTAGACTAGGGTGTTGTGCAGGTGCTTAATAGTTCCGAGTATTTTAAAATATTCCTATGCAGTTGCTATGGTGTTCTGGCTGTTGCTATATTTTCTGTGTTTACTAAAGAGTTGCTAGGTGATTGTTAGGGTCTTGCTATGCAGTTATTAAGGTACTCTAAACATTTAAAATGTTGCTATGCTGTTGCTATGGCGTTCTGGGAGGTTGCAAAGTTGTTGCTGGGTAGATGTTGAAGTGCTATAAGTGTTTTTGTCTCTGTGCAAATGCATGGGTGTTCTGGGTGGTTGCTACCCATGGTGTTGCTATGAGGTTGCTAAAGGGTTCTGGATCATTCCAGTTTTTGCTGACATCTCCATTCACCAATGTTGATGTTTGTGGCTCTTCCTCAGGCCCTGATGGAAGCTCATGACTGTATCGCTGAGCAGAAATTGGATTTCGAAACTATTGAATCTGTGGACCAGGATGAAAAGACCACCAAACTGGTTTCCCTGGAGAAAACACGTGACATGCCTCTGGTAAGTTTCAAAGTTGTTAATTTACATATATAATCTCTATGGGCAGCATTGAATGCGTTACTGTAGTTTTTGACAATGTGTTTGTTGTATATTTGGTCTTTTACATGTTTAGGGTGTGACAGTGCGGAACGAAGATGACCGCGTTATCGTCAGTCGGGTAGTGAGTGGTGGGACGGCTGAGAAAAGCAACCTGCTCAGTGAAGGAGATGAAATCCTGGAGATCAACAGCGTTTCAGTTCGTGGAAAAAGTGTTAATGATGTTCACAACATACTGGTGAGATCCAGAAAGTCCTGAACCCTTAGAAACATTTTACCATAATCATTTGTTGATGTAAAGTTTGGGCTTGCTGATCAAGTAACATTTATTGTTATTATCAATGTTAAAAACTGCTTCACATTTGATTTTTGTGGAAACCATGATACATTTTTATTTCTTCAGGAAACTTTGATGAACATAAAGAAAAGCATTTATTTGAAATAATTTACTGCAGCATTATAAATGTCTTTACTGTCACTTTAGAACAGTTTAATGCACCTTGCTATATAAAAGTATTTATTTCCTTCTTTCAAAAAAATAAAATCAGTTTACATCTATGTTCTTCTTGTTTGTCTCTAGTCCTGCATGCACGGTTCCCTCACGTTTCTTCTCATCCCAAACTCTCAAAACAAAATATCTCTTCACAGACCAACTGTGGTATGACTTAATCTTTAATTTCTTTATTTTCATTCTTTCGTTTGGACGTGTGCCACCTTTTCTAGGCTTGTCTTCAACTTTGTTTTAAACCCTTGTGGTCTTCTTGCCACATTGCATTCTGGGATTGCCTTATCTATGCATGAAGTAATTAGTAGTGTCCTTCACTTCTCCTTCTCGTTCTCTTTCTTTCCAGATGCATGTGAAGGCAAACTTCAGCTATGACCCATCTGACGACCCATATGTGCCATGCAGAGAGCTCGGTCTGTCCTTCCAAAAGGGAGACATCCTTCACGTCACTAGCCAGGACGACCCCAACTGGTGGCAGGCATACAAGGACGGACATGAGGACCAGAAGCCCCTCGCTGGCCTTATACCTGGTGAGTAAATTTACCATAGTGTCTGATGAGTTACAGGATAGAGACAGAAAAAATGCAATGTAAATCCATTGAAAAAAATAGTTTTTTGCTAAATAGGGCAACACTCAATCAAATATTCTTTCACTTTTTATTTGCCTAATTAATTTAAACTCAGGTTCAGTGAGTACAATGTTATAATATAGTCTTTTTCTAACTAATAGTTGCATGTCTAGTACTGTATGTGTGGTGCAGCACCAAGACAATATCATCAGTGGTCATCAAATATTGTATTTGTTCAAGGGAAGAGCTTCCAACAGCACAGAGAAGCCATGAAGAAAACCATCACAGACAGAAATCAAGAGTTTAAGGGTGAGCTGGACCTTGTCTGTCTAAAACTCACTTACTTCCTGCCAGAAGAAAAAAACTGTATACAGACACAAACGTACATCTGAACTGCTTCTTTGAGCTTTTATCATCCTTGCTGTTGATCTTTGTGTGGAAAGTTCACTGATAATAATTCTTCTTTTTTCAGGGAAACTTTGGTGTGCAAAGAAAAGCAAAAAGCAAAGGAATAAACTCTTGTTCAACCCTAGTAAGAATATTGGTGAGTATCTGCTGAATTTCTAGTCAAGAAATCTAAATGTATCCTTTATTAAATTAATTGTTCCTGGTATCTAACCAGTTTGCTAGTCATCATTTCTAGTAAAACATGGCTAGAATGCTATGGGTGTTTGCCATGCTGTTACTATGCAGTTGCCATGGTGTTCTGAGTGGTTTATAGTGTGTTGCTATGTGGTTCCTGGGGTGTTCTGAGTGGCTCCTAATGTTGCTATTAAGTTGCTAGGGTGTTCTGAGTTGTTTATAGTGTTGTTATGCAGTTGCTGGGGTGTCCTGAGTTGCTTCTAGTGTTGCTATGCAGTTGGGAGTGGTTTCTAGTGTGTTTCTATGCAGTTACCAAGGTGTTCTGAGTTGTTTATAGTGTGTTGCTATGTGGTTGCTATGGAGTTCTGAGTTGCTTCTAGTGTGTTGCTATGCAGTTGCTAGAGTGTTCTGAGTGGTTTCTAGTGTGTTGCTATGTGGTTGCTAGGGTGTTCTTAGTTGCTTCTAGTGTGTTGCTATGCAGTTGCTAGGGTGTTCTCACTGGTTTGTACTAGTGTTGCTGTGTGGTTGATAAGGTGTTCTGAGTGGCTCCTAGTGTTGCAATGCAGTTGCTTGGATATTCTGAGTTGTTTGTAGTGTTGCTATGTGGTTGCTATGGTGTTCTGAGTTGCTTCTAGTGTGTTGCTATGCAGTTGCTAGAGTGTTCTGAGTGGTTTCTAGTGTGTTGCTATGTGGTTGCTAGGGTGTTCTTAGTTGCTTCTAGTGTGTTGCTATGCAGTTGCTAGGGTGTTCTCACTGGTTTGTACTAGTGTTGCTGTGTGGTTGATAAGGTGTTCTGAGTGGCTCCTAGTGTTGCAATGCAGTTGCTTGGATATTCTGAGTTGTTTGTAGTGTTGCTATGTGGTTGCTATGGAGTTCTGAGTTGCTTCTAGTGTGTTGCTATGCAGTTGCTAGAGTGTTCTGAGTGGTTTCTAGTGTGTTGCTATGTGGTTGCTAGGGTGTTCTTAGTTGCTTCTAGTGTGTTGCTATGCAGTTGCTAGCGTGTTCTCACTGGTTTGTACTAGTGTTGCTGTGTGGTTGATAAGGTGTTCTGAGTGGCTCCTAGTGTTGCAATGCAGTTGCTTGGATATTCTGAGTTGTTTGTAGTGTTGCTATGTGGTTGCTATGATGTTCTGAGTTGCTTCTAGTGTGTTGCTATGGGGTTGCTAGGGTGTTCTGAGTTGCTTCTAGTGTGTTGCTATGCAGTTGCTAGGGTGTTCTCACTGGTTTGTACTAGTGTTGTTGTGTGGTTGCTAAGGTGTTCTGAGTGGCTTCTAGTGTTGCAATGCAGTTGCTTGGATATTCTGAGTTGTTTGTAGTGTTGCTATGTGGTTGCTATGGTGTTCTGAGTTGCCTTTCGTGTGTTGCTATGCAGTTGCTAGAGTGTTCTGAGTGGTTTCTAGTGTGTTGCTATGTGGTTGCTAGGGTGTTCTGAGTTGCTTCTAGTGTGTTGCTATGCAGTTGCTAGGGTGTTCTCACTGGTTTGTACTAGTGTTGTTGTGTGGTTGCTAAGGTGTTCTGAGTGGCTTCTAGTGTTGCAATGCAGTTGCTTGGATATTCTGAGTTGTTTGTAGTGTTGCTATGTGGTTGCTATGGTGTTCTGAGTTGCTTTTCGTGTGTTGCTATGCAGTTGCTAGAGTGTTCTGAGTGGTTTCTAGTGTGTTGCTATGTGGTTGCTAGGGTGTTCTGAGTTGCTTCTATTGTGTTGCTATGCAGTTGCTAGGGTGTTCTCGCTGGTTTGTACTAGTGTTGTTGTGTGGTTGCTAAGGTGTTCTGAGTGGCTTCTAGTGTTGCAATGCAGTTGCTTGGATATTCTGAGTTGTTTGTAGTGTTGCTATGTGGTTGCTATGGTGTTCTGAGTTGCTTTTCGTGTGTTGCTATGCAGTTGCTAGAGTGTTCTGAGTGGTTTCTAGTGTGTTGCTATGTGGTTGCTAGGGTGTTCTGAGTTGCTTCTATTGTGTTGCTATGCAGTTGCTAGGGTGTTCTCGCTGGTTTGTACTAGTGTTGTTGTGTGGTTGCTAAGGTGTTCTGAGTGGCTTCTAGTGTTGCAATGCAGTTGCTTGGATATTCTGAGTTGTTTGTAGTGTTGCTATGTGGTTGCTATGGTGTTCTGAGTTGCTTCTCGTGTGTTGCTATGCAGTTGCTAGAGTGTTCTGAGTGGTTTCTAGTGTGTTGCTATGTGGTTGCTAGGGTGTTCTGAGTTGCTTCTAGTGTGTTGCTATGCAGTTGCTAGGGTGTTCTCACTGGTTTGTACTAGTGTTGCTGTGTGGTTGCTAAGGTGTTCTGAGTGGCTCCTAGTGTTGCAATGCAGTTGCTTGGATATTCTGAGTTGTTTGTAGTGTTGCTATGTGGTTGCTATGGTGTTCTGAGTTGCTTCTCGTGTGTTGCTATGCAGTTGCTAGAGTGTTCTGAGTGGTTTCTAGTGTGTTGCTATGTGGTTGCTAGGGTGTTCTTAGTTGCTTCTAGTGTGTTGCTATGCAGTTGCTAGAGTGTTCTGAGTGGTTTCTAGTGTGTTGCTATGCAGTTGCTAGAGTGTTCTGAGTTGCTTCTCGTGTGTTGCTATGCAGTTCCTAGAGTGTTCTGAGTGGTTTCTAGTGTGTTGCTATGTGGTTGCTAGGGTGTTCTGAGTTGCTTCTAGTGTGTTGCTATGCAGTTGCTAGAGTGTTCTAAGTGGTTTCTAGTGTGTTGCTATGTGGTTGCTGGGTGTTCTGAACTGCTTCTAGTGTGTTGCTGGAGTGTTTTGAATGGGTGTTTAAAGGTTCAAATCCAAACGATCCTATGGCTATGACTTGTGTGCAAGTATAGAGCATTTTTCCACTCGTTTAGTGTGAATTTGATTCAGCTGATGGGTTTGAGGTGTGAATGGTTTTGTGTGTGTGAAAAGCTGAGAATGTAAGGGTCGTTAACTGATAGCGAGTTTTTTCTCCTGTCCTGCATGCTTCTCCCGACTAAAAATGGGCCATAAGACAGAACAATGACAGCGTTTCTCACACCCAGGTTGCAATTTGCATTTAAAAGCAGAAGACATGCTGAGAAGGCAGACAGGTTTACCTTTAGTTTTTGGCATCCAGCATTTACCGTTTGAATGTTATGGAAATTCATTGTTCTCTGAAAACACATGTTGAGTTCAGTAGCCCTGGTAATGACTAATGACATTTATAATTGGCAAAAAACTCACCAGTAATGAATATTTGTCATTGTTTAGAGCATCACAGTGAGGATATCCTGACCTATGAGGAGGTGGCACTGTACCATCAGTCGCCCAACCGCAAGCGTCCCATCGCCCTGATTGGTCCACCCAACAGCGGACATGATGAACTGAGACAAAGACTGCTGTCGTTACAGCCTGACCGATTCACCGGTGCTGTTCCACGTAAGATTATGCTTTTTATAGCTTTGACATAAAGTTGTTTAACATAAGTTTTGGAACAGAACCAATGGTTTAATTGTTAAAAGGACAGTTCACCCAAAATGAAAATTTGTTAAAATTTACTGACCCTCAGGGCATCCAATGTAGATGAGTTTGTTTCTTTATCAGATTTGGAGAAATGCAGCATGCTCACCAATTGATCCTCTGTAGTGAATGGATGCCATCAGAATGAGAGCCCAAACAGCTGATAAAACATTAGACAAGGTTGCATATGCAACCATTAATTAACGCATACAAACAGACATACATTTATAAACAGACTAATATTTTGTCTATACATATCTATTGTACTTATTTGTGATTTTGAACATGTTACAGACACCACACGAAACCCCCGCACACATGAGGTGAACGGCAGGGAGTACAACTTTGTTTCACGACAAAGCTTTCGATCTGACTTGGCTGCAGGGAAATTCATCGAGTCGGGCGAGTTTGAACAAAATCTGTACGGCACAAACATGGATTCAGTCAGACAGGTTGTCAACTCAGGAAAAATCTGTTTGCTCTGTCTTCAGCCCAGGGTAAGATGGCGTAAGAACCCAATAATGCCAATTACCAAGTACAACATGCATGTAATTGTTTTGCTGTATGCCATGTGTGATATAAATACAAATAAGCAAAAGGTCAGTAAAGTAATAAATAATAGACAATGTGCAATAACAATTAAGTGTAATTGAGAAATTACATGACCAGACAAATATGAGATAACAAGGGAATTTACATATTTGTGACCCTGGACCACAAAACCAGTCATAAGGTTAAATTTTACAAAACTGAGATGTATACATCACATGAAAGCTCAATAAATAAGCTTTCTATTGATGTATGGTTTGTTATGATAGGACAATATTTGGCCTAGATACATCTATTTGAAAATCTGAAATCTGAGGGTGCAAAAAAATCAAAATACTGAGAAAATCACCTTTAAAGTTGTCCAAATTACGTTCTTAACAATGCATATTACTAATCAAAAATTACATTTTGATATATTTATAGTAGGACTTTTACAAAAAATCTTCATGGAACATGATCTTTACTTAATTTCCTAATGATTTTTGGCATAAAAGAAAAATCAATAATTTTGACCCATACCATGTATTTTTGGCTATTGCAACAAATATACCCCAGCGACTTAAGACTGGTTTTGTGGTCCAGGGTCACATTTATATTTGTGACCCTGGACCACATAACTAGTCATAAGGCTTTTTTTATTGAGATTTATACATCATCTGAAAGCTGAAATAAACAAGCTTTCCATTGATATATGGTTTGTTAGGATAGTACCATATTTGGCCTGAGGGTGCAAAAAAAATCTAAATATTGAGAAAATCACCTTTTAAGTTTTTCAGATGAAGTTCTTAGCAATGCATATTATTAATAAAAGATTAAGTTTTGATAAATTTTCGGTAGGAAATTTACAAAACATCTTTGATCTTCACTTAATATAATGACTTTTGGCATAAAAGAAAAATTGATCATTTTGACTCATACTATGTATTTTTGGCTATTGCTACAAATATACCTGTGCTACTTCAGGGTCACATTGATTAAAGTGCTTACAAAAACATTAAAAAGTATATATTAAAAAAAGCGATGAAAATGTGAAATCTGTAGCTGATGTTGTCTCTTAACTTCATCTGTTTTTCTTATATGCAGTAATATAAGAAAAAAGAGCAGTAAAATCGAAATATTGTATTCATTAAAAAAAAGAAGATATTCATTGTAAAACATTTTAACAATATGACACAACCACCAAGACCAGACAAACAAAAAAGCACCAGGAGTCAAGACATTAATTTTAACAAGAGCTTTTTATATGTTTGGTTCTTATAAACACAAATAAAAGGGTCTGCTTTTCACGTCGCATAACTGATGATCTCAGCCGTTCGTGTGCACGTCACTCAAGATTGTCCTCCAATCAGAGACTGGGATAATCCCTACGCAGCGGTGGGAGGCGGGATTTGTGCAGAAAGCTCTCTGGTGCTGTGAGCCTGCGTGCATGTTCTGCAGCGTCTCAACCGGGTTTGAGGAAATTGCATTGAGTTTTCTTCGCCTTTTCTGCGCATAATGGCATCGGCAGAGGATGTCGGAGCGAAGAGGCAAATGTTTTATGAAATCGAGTGCGTAATAGACGATTGCGACACTGAAGTTGGATACAAACCTCTGTCAGACAGCGACGAGCTCGACGATTCGGGGGAGGAGGAGGAACCGCGGGAAGAAGAGTGAGTAATACGTAATATGTAGCGTTTTTTACCTGTTGTGGGGGAGAAAAAATATGCTTTTATTGCTTTAATGCAGAATGCAGCTTTCAGTTCTTAAAGCTAGATAGG
>NC_133381.1:23499663-23577986 GCF_049309525.1 Garra rufa
AATTAATCTAGATTAAAATGGCTAATTTGAATTCGGCTGAAGGCATTCAGAATATGTGTGCTACCCAAATAATGACTAAAAGTAAGTCTCCGAGAACGGGCCAGGTGGCGCATTAGACCAGGCGCTCATCTCCTGTTTCCAAAATGCATCACAAACTGCTTGACGACAATTGCATTTACAACATAATTACCTATACAAACTTGTGTAACCAAGTACTTCTGCGCAAAAGGCTGCACGACGTGCACGTTCACGTTGCACGGGCATGGATTTCTCCGTGCTTAGATTAATCTGCGTTGCTTTTAGAAGTGTCAATTCAGTTGTTGCATATAGTTTAATGTCTTTATTTCGGGATTATCAAAGTAAATTATAACTCAAACTTGAGATTTTACAGGGGCACAGCAGATTTTCATTGGGACACGTGCCCCAGTAAAAAGGGTCTAACAACGCACGCACCTGCCCTGAAGCGGCTTCATAACTTCATGTTTGCACGTCTCGTTTGATGTGGTAATTTCACAGAAGTTGAAGACTCGTTCTCGCCCCCTACAGTGCAATTTGACTAGGTATACGTCATCCGCGCTAAAATATCAAAGTGAAAGTCATCACAGCTTACGTAGTTTAGACCCAGCTCCCAACCCAACTTTGAGAATAGATTAACGGCGATATTTTTTTTATCGCCCGATAGGAGTCTCACGTTAACGCAGCACGTTAACGCCGATAACGGCCCACCACTAATATATATATATATATATAGATAGATAGATAGATAGATAGTAAACTATTAAGTTAAAGTTTTATAAATTCAATTGACTAGACATGCCTTGATAAAAACATTAAAATGAAATCCTAAAAAATTCAAACACAAAACTAAAAATATATATGGAGCTCTTTGAAATCTTTTTTTTTTATTTCCAGAAATTCTGTTTTCCTGTTGTTTTTCTGTATTTATAATTCAATATTAATTTATTATCAAAAATGTATGAAAAACATAAATATATTCAAATATAGTGTTCTAATAAATTTTTAAAATGGAATTTTTTTTAATGAAAAAGAAATATGTCTAAGTATAGTATTTAAATTTTTTTTATTTATTTTTATTAATAACAAATAAATTGCTAAATGTATGCAAATCTATCGAAACTAATTATTTTATTTACATTTACAAAAGTGTTAATGAAAAGTAAATGAATAAATATCCAAGTTTTAAATTAATTTACATTTGTTATTATATAAAAGGCATGTCTAGTCAATTGAGTTTATAGAACTTTAATAACTTAATAGTTTACTTTAAATTCCCAAAATATTTCATGTTTGTGATTTTTTTTTTTTTTTTTTTTTTTTTTTTTTTTTTTTTTTTTTTCTTAGTGTTTTAATGTAGGCTAAATGTATAACTTAGATTTTTTATTTTATTTCTACCATTTGCAGACACTTATGGAGAAGCGTATTCGACCGTGGATCAATAAGAAGATCGTAGAGTACATCGGTGAAGAAGAAGCCACATTAGTTGACTTTGTTTGCTCCAAGGTAAGATGTTTTGTCAGGTTTCTTCATTAGAGGCTGAGCGTTAATTTAAATCAATTTTATTACTTTTTTAAAATGTATTTATTAATGTTATGTAAACACATTTATCATTTATTAATTCATGTAAACGTAGTCTCTTTTTTTTATTAAAGAGAAATTAACATGCATGTTCAAATAGTAATTTATAACTGTTAATTTATAATTAATAATTATTTATAATATATAATTTAAATGAATTATTTCTTTTAATGACCAAAAAATATTTTTTTAATGTTTACTTATTTTTATTTTATTTTTAAATCTAAAAATAGTATTTATATGAATTTAAATTATCTTTAATAGTGAAAAATAAATGTAAAAAAATTATAAATGTTTTATAATGTTTAAATAGTATTTAGATGACTTAAATTAGTTGTAACGTTATTTTTAATTAATAAAAAAATCTAATATAGTATTTAAGTTATTGTTGTCAATTTATTTAATTCATAAAACATTAAATGAAACATTAAAATAATTCATTTACATTCTGTATTTTATTTTTCGTTAATGAAAAAATAATTACAAAATGCTTTAGTTACATATTTGAGTATTTTAATATATTTATTTATTTGTTTTATTAATTAAATAATTCATTATAAATTAATTTAAATACTGTATTTAAAAATGTTCATCAATTTATAATGAACATTTAATTTATTGAATACTGTATTTAAATATAACATTTAATTATTTTTAATATATATTTTTTATTTGTATCAGTAGTTACTATTAAACAGTGAAATGAAATTTTGAGGTAGAAAGCCTAAAATTATTTAAATTCAGGGTGTTCCTTAAAAGACTTTTCACTCAGAATACACCTTAAATCCTGAATATGAGATGAAGACTTTAAGACTGTGATTGCTGTTTGTTGTCAGGTAATGGCTCACAGTACACCTCAAGGGATCTTGGATGACGTTGCGATGGTAAGTTTGGTCTTTCGCATCATTTTGAAAACCCTTATCAGCCATATTTTCACAAAAGCACAATCTGAACTCTTTACCTTTGTCTCTCAGGTGCTGGACGAAGAGGCCGAGGTCTTCATAGTTAAAATGTGGAGGTTATTGATTTACGAGACTGAAGCCAAGAAGATCGGCCTCGGGAAATGAGCGCGCGCCGAACGCCGACGAACTTCGCTTTTTACTTCCCGTTTGGGCCGGACAGCTCATCTAGGTTTCAAAACAACTTGGGGAACTCGACCATTTCCGACCTTTGGAGTAAACACACACACATTGAGCCGTTTGATTTCTCACGTCCCAGACGCCGGCGGCGAGTGCCGAGAGGAAGAGGTTTGATTTCTCAGGGCCTTTCTCCTGTCCGATCCGTCTTCAGCGTAGCTCGGTCTCGGCCGGTTCACGCTTCTTTCCGCGAGGAGGCCGCTGTAAATTGTTACTGTAATGATTGCCAATCTCGTCTGGGTTGTGATTTTACCGTTTCTGTTGTTCTCACCAACCGAACCAAAGAGTTTTCCCCAGTTGTTTCATTAAAACTAAAGCAGTTGATTGGACCCCGACGCTGTTCAGAAGGTCTCGCTAAACTGATCGACATCAAAACAATTGTCTTTGTTTTTGTACTTATCAGTGGATGTGTTTTGAATAAAAGTGATTCTTTTTTTTTATTTAGTAAAATCATTTTGTGCTTTTTAATGTGTCCTTTTTTTTTTAAATGTCTATAAGGTTTTTATAGTCAATATTTTAGCATTAGTAAAATATAAAAAACGGCACAAAAAAAAACGTATTTAAATCATTGTATGCCAAGTTTTTCAAGTTTCTTAAATTTTTTTCCCCATTTCAATTTTAGTTATTTTGGGCATGTTTTTTTTTTATGTCTATAAAGTATAAAGTTTTTATAGTCAATATTTTAGCATTAGTAAAATATATTTAAAAAAAAACATATTTAAATAATTGTAAGCCAAGTTTTTCCAAGTTTCCATTTTTTTTCCCATTTTAATTTATTTTGGGATTTTTTTTTTTTTTTTCAGTTTTAAATACAGTTTTCATATTAATTTTAGTTATGGTTACCAAGTTTTTATTTTATTTTAATTTGATTAATGAAACAATATAGTATTCAAATGATTTTGATTGGTAATATAATATAATTAAATGACCTATAAATGTACAAATATATTCAAATTTTACTTTATTTTATTTTTTAATTAAAAATAGTATTTCATTTTTTTAATCATGAAAAATAAATTGCCAATTATGTTCAAATAGTGTTTAAATAAATTGTCAATTTGTTTTTCATTAATAAAATAATTAAAAATAAATTAAACATCAAAATAATTTAGTTATATATTCAATTTTTCATAAACTAATGGAATAATAAAGAAATATATTCATCAATTTGTTTTATTAATAACAAATAATTAATACATTTTAAAATATATAGTCAATATTTTAGCAGTAGTAAAATATAAACCTTGAAAAGCACCAAAAAACTTGCAGTATTGAAATCATTGTAAGCCAAGTTTCTTGAATTGTTTTATTTTATTTTACCATTTTAATTTATTTTGGGCATTTTTTTAAACTCCGTTTTAAATATAGTTTTTATATTAATAAGTTTAAACAAAAAGAGTGAACTTTTTTATTTTTAATGAAAATAAAATAGTATTCAAATGATTTTTTTTAATAACCTATAAATGAACAAATATTTTCAAATAGTACTTAAAATTAATGCAATTTTTTATTAATTAATAAATAAAATAAAATGATTTATTCATGAAAAATAAATTGATGAAATTCATTTAAATACAATTTGAATATAATTGCCAGTTTATTTTTAATTGATAAAATAATTAGGAATTACATTAAAATATTTTTTTACTCAAAGTATTGGACTAAGAAATATTTATCAATTTGTTTTATTAATAAATAAATTTTAAATAGAAAAGCTGCCTTGGCAACTAGCCTAAATAAAAGAAATTTACTATTAAAAGTGATTTTATTTTTTTTTCTAGTTGTAGTACACTAATAACCCTAAAATCACTGGAAAAAATATTACTGTACTTCAAATAGTTTAAAGTAAAATCAACGTATTAACGTATTTAAATTAACATTAATAAACAATGTATTCATAATGAATTTAATATTTTAATGTTTTTACCTGCTGTCAAGCAAGTCATTTTAACTAATTTAATTACATTATATGCTAATTTAATTAAATTCAATTAATAACAGAAATATTTGCTGGGAAAAACTTATATGTATATAACTTTATTAAAAACTATTATTTATATTTGAAGGAATATATTTTTTATATTAATATAATTTCAAAATATACATATATTTATAGTTTTAAGTTTTTTGTTAATGCTCAAGTACAATGTAAAGTTGCAATTATTACTTCAACTGTACTTTCAACGTTTTTACTTTTGAGTAAAAGTTTTTACTCACAATCCATACTTTAAGTATAATTATTTAACAGTAGCTTTGCAGCAGGTAAATAAATACAGATGCAAAAGAATTCAAAACTTCCAACAACTTTCCAGAACTTTACTGAGATTGAAGCAGAAGAAACAGGTTTTGATTCACAGAATAATCAGGCCTCTCCAAAACCAAGGTTTTCACTCTGCACAGTTGAATCAGCATACAAGATAATATTAATATTAATATTGAGTTGTGAAAGGTTAAAAGGCCACCGGTTCAGAAAATCAGCTTTATGACGTTTGTGTAAAAGTGAATTGGCTGCGGCGTCAGTGTTTGGTAAGAGTTCATCTGAACGGGTTTCTGCGCCGAAGGAGTTGTTGGTCCGGTTGTTGAACTATTCGTCCGTTTTGGCCTCCATCTCCTCAGCGTCGTCGTCTCCGTCCACCTCTGCGTTCTCTCGCTCCAGACGCTCCAGCTGCCGCTGCAGTTCTGTCTCGTCTGTGTCCGTCACCACTTTGGGCTGAAGAGAAACGTGCATGAGAACAGGATTTCACAGTGCTTTTTAATATCACCTTATGTGAAATTTAAGACCTAAACCTGTAATGGAAATACACATTATATTGCATAAATATGTGTAATATTTAGTGTTTAAATGTAAAAAAAAAATAAAAAAAAAATTAATCAGTCATAAATTATATTACTACGATATACAGTAAACGTTTCATATCAGCAGATAACAATCCACACAAAATATCCCCACAAAAGTTACCGCATCTCCAAACTATTTATTCTGAAGCAATATTTTAATCCGTGTTTTATCTACACATCTAAATCAGCTTATTTACCTTTATAAAAGCATTCACCGGCCATTGACCACAAAACTAAATCACGGTCAATCTCAAAAAAGGCTCGTTTGTCGTAATTATGCTTTTAGATATAAGTTTGTTTCGTTTACAGTAAAAAAAACAGTTATCCTTTAATGAATATACAAATGAGAAATGTTATGGGGAAAATGCATACTTTTAAACATACTAAACTACCAGTAGATGGCGGTAAATCCCTTAATGAGTCGTTGAGTCATTGATTCAACTGATTCGTTCAAAACGCTGAATCATTTAGGAGTAAGACACTGCCAAGTGTTGATTTGATCCTTGTTTCCAACTATTTTCTTTGGTGAAATAAAACAGGTCCATCAGACAGAAGATATTTTGGCGGTAATGTGACCCAAAATATTTAAGACCCATTGAATCTGAATTTAAGACTTTTTAAGGACCGATGGAGACACCCTGGAGAATGCAATCGGAGCAAATACTTTTATGAAATGTGCAAATATAATGCGTTATTTCCTTCTTTTATGCTGAGTTTTTTTAAAAGCAGTTTAAAGGATTAGTTCACTTCCAGAACAATAATGTACTCACCCCCTTGTCATCCAAGATGTTCATGTCTTTCTTTTTTTGAGGAAAACATTTCAGGATTTTTCTCCATATAGTGGACTTCTATGGTGCCCAGAGTTTGAACTTTCAAAATGCAGTTTAAATGCAGCTTCAAACGATCCCAAATGCGGTTGTAAACGATCCCACCGAGGAAGAAGGCTCTTATCTAGCGAAACGATCGGTTATTTGTTTTACTTTTTAACCTCAAACGCATCTTGTCTTGCTCTGTCTGAACTCTGTGTATTCCGGTTCAATACAGTTAGGGTATGTCGAAAAACTCCCATCTTATTTTCACCCTCAACTTCAAAAATCATTTCAAATTCACCCCCCATCGCCACCCAGTGTTTGCAAAGTGAACATGCAAAGATGATCAAACACCCTTAACAAAAAAGGTAAAACAGCCGATTTTGAAGTTGGAGGGAGAAAATAAGATGAGAGTTTTTCGACATACCCTAACTGTACTGAACCGGAAAAAAAGAGCAAGACAAGACGAGCGCTTGAGGTTCAAACGTATATAAATTGTAATCAAAAAAATAAATGAATAACCAATCGTTTTGCTAGATAAGACCCTTCTTTCTCGGCTAGGATCGTTCACAACCGCATTTGGGATCGTTTGAAGCCACATTTAAACTGCATTTTGGAAGTTCAAACTCGGGGCACCATAGAAAATCCTGAAATGTTTTCCTCAAAAAACATAATTTCATGAACTCAAAAGCAATGTAAAATAGAGTCAATGTGTGTTTCAAGTGTATTCCATGCTATTTAGTCAATGTATGAAGCTCTGAAGCGTCTGACCTCCATCTGGACATTGAAGACTCCGCGTTTCTCCTCGATGCGGTCCTTGATGGCGGACATGGCCTGGTTGAGCACTGACAGACCCTCGGTGCGCTCCAGGGTGGTTGTGGTCATGACGTACCGTGGCGGTGCAATCAGATTGATCTGAAAGGATATCAATGCACACTTTTAGTTACAGAATGGCAGGATATGAAACTGGAAGAATAGGATTTAAAGGAAGTTGATCCTACTTTAATTGGCATGGCCTCTGTGGAGCAGTTAAGCCCTGCCCTCAGAGCTTCTTTGACAGCATCAATGCCTTCATATCCATAACACGCCACCTCAATGTCTGTATGGGAACAAGCAAATGTCATGCTAAACATACGTTATTGTAATATATGACATAAAAAGAAGAAAACATTTCAATAAAATAAATCAAAATGTTTTATTTATTTGCTAACACTATGCAGTAAGGTTCATTAGTTAACATGGACTATAAATGAACAATACTTCTGCAGCATTTACTAATGCATTATTAAAATCACAAGTTGTGTTTGTTAACATTAGTTAATGCACTGTGAACAAACATAAACAACTGCATTTTATTAACTAATATTAACATTAATAAATTGGGTAATAAATGTATTGTTCATTGTTTGATCACGTTTGTTAATAAATGAACTAATGTTAACAAAGTATACCTTATTTTAAAGTTTTTTAGCAATTTTTTATTAATTTCATTATGATTTTAATCATTTGTTTTATTTTTAATCTGCTTTTTATTATGTATTGTGTTGCTTCATATAGTGTTTAATGGATCTGAGAGAAATAAATTTTTTCAATTATTTTTTAAATTTTAAATTTAAATATATTTGTTAATATATTAACACTACCATTCAAAAGTTTGGAGTTAAAAATAGTCTTGACATGATAATCATGATTTAAATTTTTAAAATGTTTAAAACATTGTCAAATTTGTTCATAGTTCATATTTTTTGGGAAAAAAAAATTGATAAATGTTATTTTTCAGAATTATTTGATGAATAGCAAGTTCATAAAGACAGCATTTATATGAAACAGAGGTTTTTTGTGACATTATAAATGTATTTACTGCCACATTAGCTCAGTTCAATGCATCCTTAGTAAATAAAAGTATTAATTCATTTAAAAAATTCTCACTGATTTCAAACCTTGGAATGGTAGCATTTATATATAATGTATATATGGATTTTTTTTTTACATTTTGAAGCCCCATTGAATTTTTGCATTTGAAAACATTTTAAAAAGGCAGGGAATAATTGAAAAGAGAAGTTAAAAAGTAAATAAAATATATATGTATATATTATTTATACATACAACTATTATATACATAAATATATTTATTGATATAAAAATATAAATAACTATTTTATTATATGTCTTAAGTTGCACAGGTATATTTGTAGCAATAGCCAAAAATACATTGTATGGGTCAAAATTATCGATTTTTCTTTTATGCCAAAAATCATTAGAATATTAAGTGAAGACCATGTTCCATGAAGATGTTTTGTAAATTTCCTACCATAAATGTATCAAAACTTAAAGCAATGGTTCGGAGTAGATTTGACTACATTGCTATGCACTCCGAAGCCCATCTAAATGGCCCATCTGAAGTTTTTTTTTTACCTTAGTCGAACATTGACTGAGATATTTGAGCTTGTCGAATGGCTTGCTACTGCCATATATGGTACATGTGATGTATCTCGTAAATTGCACCACTGAACGTGCAAGTAATCTTACCAAACTTCTACAGTAGTGTAAATAGAGTATGTACTCACAAAACGCTGCATTGTAAAATTTGTAAGTCCACCATGAGTGTTTTAAAAACAACTGTTACCCGATCCCTACTAGTCTCAAAAACTATATCACGTAAAAGTCCACCTACTACGTCTGTGTGCATGTCAACGTAGTAGGTGGACTTTTACGTGCTTTTCCCAAACCAGGAAAGTGACGTCGACGTGTCGCCATTTGTAGTTTTTGATGCTAGTAGGGATCGGGTAACAGTTGTTTTTAAAACACTCATGGTGGACTTACAAATTTTCCAATGCAGCATTTTGTGAGTACATACCCTATTTACACTACTGTAAAAGTTTGGAAAGATTTGTACTTAAAATTGAAATAAATATAACAAAAATGATTAATAATAATGGTAACACTTTACAATAAGGTTCATTAGTTAAACATTAGTTAATGTATTAACTAACATGAACTAACCATGAGCAATACATTTGTTAATGTATTTACTAATCTTTATTAACGTTAGTTAACGGAAATACAGTTGTTCATTGTTTGTTCATGTTAGTTCACACTGCATTAACTAATGTTAACAAAATTTTAATAATGTATTAGTAAATGTTGAAATTAACATTAACAAAGATTAATAAATGCTGTATAAGTCCAGTTCATTATTAGTTCATGTTAACTAATATGGTTAACTAATGTTAACTAATGAACCTTATTGTAAAGTGTTACCATAATAATAAATAAATTGCAAAATAAATACAAATACAGTTTTTAAAAAATTTAAATACTTTTAATTGTCTGCATTGTGAAAAGTGCAATACATTTTTCAGATAAATACCTGCTCTGATTTTGACAGCCTGTGGAGTGAGGCGTCTGTTAATGTTGTCGATGAGCACGTTCCTCTCCTCCTCTGTCAGATCCAAGCAGTCCAGCATGGAGGGATCGCTGGGAATAACACCAGACAATAAATAAGCTAAATATTTTTACATTTACTTTGAAGTCTTTTTTTTAAGTAGGGGTGTGACGAGACACTTATCTCACGAGACAAGATTTTTTACTTTTTTAAAAGAAATCCTCAATGATTAAATATATAGGAAAAACTAGTATTTTATTCAACTAAAAAACACAAAATCCCCTCACATGGAAGTCGGCGTTATGTTTCTACCAGTGTTGTTTTTGACAACCATCTTAGATTTAGTCTTAGTCTTAGTCTTTTAGACTAAAATGATTATTAGTTTTAGTCCAATTTTAGTCACTTCTAAATGTGATAGTTTTAGTCCAATTTTAGTCGACGAAAAGTCAAAAAGGTTTTAGTCTAGTTTTAGTCAAAAAAAAAGGGGAAAAAGTCTTTTAACAAATTAATGTAGGTCAGTAAGTATTTTGCTGTTGGGTAGTGTCACTTATAAGTTGTGAAAATAGCAGATCTATAGTTCAACACAATGTGAGCTTACGGATCGACAATCACCAATAATTACAATAATGAAGGAATGTTTTAGACATAAAAGACATATATTTGAAATACACCCATAGGTCCTCTCACCGTTTGTGACCACCCTGTGTGCTAACTGCCGCCATCATGATTAATCATCTGTCTGTCTGAGTGACAACAATGTGACATTTTGAGTGCAACCAAACAAGGATGGACTGCTAAAATGGCGTGCCATACTAGTATGGCAAAGAGTATTTAATGCTAAAACGGCTTGCCATAGCAGCAGATACTTTTTCGGTTTTGATTGGCATGCACAATAAGCAAAATAAATGTCTGACGGAGCACCCACTAACATTTTCGTCTATTCTAGTCTCGTCAATGAAAACTCACACACGTCTCGTCATGTTTTAGTCATCAACGAGCCAATTTTATCTCGTCATCGTCTCGTTATCGTCATGAAAAAAAGTGGCGTCAACGAAATGATTTCGTCATCGTCATCGTTGACAAAAACAACACTGGTTTCTACAGTAGCCCTTAACGGACAAACTGCTCTACAGATCGCGTTTCATCACTGTTGTTCTTGCGAAAAAACACTGACACAATGATGAACAAGTAACAGTAATATTCCTAACGACGTTAGGAAGTTTGCTGCCGTAATATGGCCGAAGCAGGCGGAGTATTATCAGAAATGAGTTCCCAGCTAGTTTAGCATTTGCACATGTGCTGCGTGGTATTACTGCTCCTGCTTCGGCCATATTACGGCAGCAAACTTCCTTGACTATTACGCCGGAATGGAAGTGTAGTTCCTAATCTTATCAGCCTAGAAACTCGCAGCTTTGCATTTCCACCGGTCTTAGTACACGATATAACTACAGAAGAGTCAAGTTTTAAATAGGACAAATATGGAAACTCGTTGGTCATTTTTGAACGCGATGCTATTGGTCTAATAGGATTCAATGATCTATGCTAAGCTATGCTAAAAGTGATATCGCCAGAACAGGAGAACGGCTGAATGGATTTCAAAACGGTAAAACTCAACTTATTAACTCGGGGGGGGGGGAGTTGGAGAATGAGCCTATTTCCAAAAAAAGTGGAGTGTTCCTTTAAGATACTTTCGTTTTGATCGCTACTGTACAATAAGTGTTTATACTCAAACTACAAGCTTTTATCCTAGTACTTCTGTTATTCTGTTGTTAACAAAGAAATAATGATGATTATGTGGTTAAAAAGACTGTTAGTGTTGCTCTTTCTGAATCAGCTGTAGCAAGAGAATGCACCTGTTTCACATCGTAAGCATCAGTGGAGCATGTGAAGCAGTTGTAATAGATTCCACTGAATCGTTCCCATTCAGGAATAAGATCGCATGGGTGTTTGAATAGAGATTGTGATATTTTAACGATTAATCGTGCAGCTCTAATGTAAACACTGCAAAATGTTTTGCATTAATATCGTCACGTTCTCGCGAGACCAGTCAGATATCGCGGGACACGTTGGATCTCGCGAGATCTCGTGCCACAAGATCTAATCACATCCCTAGTTATAAGTGCTTAAACACTCACGACACGGCCTGTTTGAAGACGTCATAGGCGCCGTATCCAGGTTTCTTGTATTTCTCGTCAAACACCCATGCGGTTCGCTGGAACAAACTCTCCAGCTGTTCATCCTTAGTGTACTCCAACACTTCAGCCACATGCCGTAAAATACTGTACACCTATAGCACGACAATAACAATGACATCTTCAAACCACAGAAAAAAGCAGCTCATTTGAATTTAGTATTATTTTTTAAATGCATACTCACTGTTTTAGATTTGGTGAATTTATCCTCGCACTTGATGGCTTCTTCCGGAGACACTCTTCTCTTGGACAAATCGATGTATCCTAAAGACGAAAAACAACTCAAAATCAACTCAAAACCAGGGTTGGAAATAAATGGGGCTTGTGACAAAAATGCCCCACAAATTTAAGATAAAGGGGCAAAAATTGACTCTGATGGCTTCGAAAAATAATAAAATGTAAATTTGTGGAATTACATTTTGATCTGTACAAGTTTTATGTGTTGTTTTTTGCATTGACACTTGCATTCAGCGTTTAAAATTAACATTTGCTTAGCTCAAATAACATTTTATGGGCTGGGCGATATGGCCAAAAAATGATTACGATAATTATCACAATAAATGTCAATTTTTAAAATTTCTTTCAAGTTTAAAGGCAGATTTTTGCTAGTTGTAAAAACCAGACACAACCAGTTAAATGTGGCTTTAAAATATTCTCTCTGGTCAGAACATGACAAACACTTCAAGGCTTTTGAATTCTTCACACTTTTTCCAGTCAACAAAATAAATATTGCTTAGTTCTGCATGTTTTAATGAGTAATATTGTTTCAAATCAAGAAACAATTAAATAATATTAATAAAAATATAAGATTTTTTTCTTTTAGAAATGCACATTTAATAATAGCTTGAGTTAGGATGCAGATGTAGATTTATGTTTATTATCAAAATCCGTAAAAAGTAGTAGCAGCCTCATTTTTATATGATGATTTTTTTGCTATTATTCTGACAGTTTGAGTTGTTTATTTATTTATTTTAATTAACCACTGCTCTTCTATTGTATCATCCATAAAGCAAGATAATAACAGTTAAAATACACAAAATATACACAAAATAACAAAATAAACAAAACAAGCACCTCATTACCATTGTAAAAATGTAATATGGTTCCTAGGTATTTGTTTAAAAAACAGTAGTCTAAATACATTTAGTATAAATGCATATACGCTATAGCTTAAATCACAAAAAAATACTGCAATTATATTCTATTACTCCTCCTTCAATACATTTAATACATGTCATATTATTGATATTTTTTGGCTAGAAGAAATTATGAATGGCTGGAAACCTAAAAATTTAGTAGCCAAACTGTCTGGCGAGTGAAAAGGTTAATTTCAATCCCTGATTACAACCAATCACAGATGTTTCTGTTGAGCTAATAAATGCAATGGAGGTGTTTCGATTAGTCAGCGCTCATGTCAGCGATGACAATGGGCAGTTCAGTAGGTCAATGCAGAAAACAGGTCAGTCAGAGGCATTTTTGCATAACTTGAGCTAGACTAGATTAACTTCATGGATTGACATTAGCCAGAAGAGCCATCTGTGAAGCCAGAATATGATGTTTCCCCAAAATCCAGACACAAAACATGAAAACATTTCTATTCTAATTATCAACACTAGTGATCATTATTACAAATCAAGAGCAATAATCGAAAATAATGATCATAATATTATATTTGTTATATATTTATAATATTTCTATTCCTATTTTTATTCTACTATTTTATTATTATATTTATTTTATTATTTGTACATAATGTAAATTGTAAGGTCTTTTTACAACTAAAATTTATTCCATATTTCTCGATATTTCTAATTTGTAAAATTCTCTTATTTCTCCATTTTATACTGGAACTTCCCATCTTTTTAAATTTGTAGGTTATCAGAAGTCATATAAGCATTTCACTTCATATCATACTGTGTATGACTGTGTGTGTGACAAATACAATTTGAATTTGTTTTTTCTTCTTTGAACCTTAAAATACATTTAAAAAGGATATAGCATACAGATTTTTATTACATTAAAAATAATATTTTTTATGTGACTTTGAAGACAACAGCTTGTTAAAAATATACAATGAGATTATATCAAAACAATGCAGGTGATACCTAGAAATTCTTTATTGAGCACAAGACTAACTTTAAAAATATATATTTTTTGCTACTCACTGTCAGAGTTTACAACCGTTAAAAACGTTTCCATTATTGTAAATGAAAACCTTTTTATTTCAGCTAGATGCCAAGACAAAATTACCCATTTTAACTTAATTTAATTAAAATTTAATTTAAGTCTGATTCTGATTAAAATAACTAAAACAAAAATTGATAGAACATACATAATGTACATAATATCTTGGCTGAATAAAAGCATTGATTTCCTTACCTCAAACTTGAACCTCAAACTTTTGAAGAATAGTGTATATATAAATCGTTTTAATATAAATGCACTACCGTTCAAAAGTTTGGGGTCAGTAAGACTTTAAAGAAGTCTCTTATGCTCATCAAGGCTGCATTTATTTGATTAAAAATACAGAAAAAAACAGTAATATTGCAAAATGTTTTTACAATATAAAATAATGTTTTTTATTTTAACATACTTTAAAATAGAATTTATTCCTGTGATGAAAAGCTGAATTTTTATCAGCTGTTACTCCAGTCTTAAGTGTCACATGATCCTTCAGAAATCCTTCTAATATGCTGATTTATTATTAGAATGATCAATGTTGGATAATATCAACAGTTGTGCTGCCAAATATTTTTTGGAACCTGTGATTTTTTGTTTTAGGATTCTTTCATGAATAACAAGTTTAAAAAGTGCAGTGTTTATTCAAAATATAAATATTTTATAACAATGTAAATTATTTATTATTAACTTCTAATAAACTTTTAATTATTAACTTAATACATCCCTGGTGAATAAAAGTATTAATTTCTTAAAAAAAAAAAAAAGAAACAATAAAAATGTCCTGACCCCAAACTTTTGAACGGTAGTGTACATTTGTTGTTATTATTAACAGTTTAAAGTATTCTAACTTATTTCAGTAATTGGTTCAATTTAAGTATCGGACCTTAAAGACAAAAAAAGATATACATTAATTAAGATAATTCTAAAAATTGCCCTTAGAAACGTAAAAAATATTTGCATGTCTGACAGACTCACCCTTCTCTTTGTCCACCCTGATGACCACCACGCACTCGTTGCGTCCGATGCGGATGAGTTTGTTGATGGAGCGGATACGTCTGCGGGACAGTTCGCTCAGCAGGATCATGCCCTCGATGTTGTTGTACTCCAGCAGACTGACATACGCACCCATCTCAGCGATGGAGCGAACGTTCACCATCACCACATCCTCCACCTCCGGGAAACGGTGCTGGTAAAACCTACAGCTGAGGCCTGGCATCTCTACACAACACAATAAACGCATAGTATCATACCTAGGCTTTAATTTAACCCTTGTGCGCTCAAAAAAAAAAAAGTTACACATAGGTGCAAAATGGACAAAAATGTCCATGTCCAAAAACTGTCATAAAAATATGATTTATTAATGTTTTTTCCACTTTCACTGATGTCGATTTTTAACCAGCATCTGTTCTATCCATAGATACCAAACATTCATTAATTTTCAAAATTGTAACCCTTTAAATGCTGGTTTGTTTGGATAATGCCAAAGGTTTTTTTTTTTTTTACAAATGAAAAATAGAAGTTAATTTCCATTTACTAAATGCTTTTTCTTTGCTTATTAGATTCTTGGGTGTGTCAGTGAAGAACAACATTACTTTTGAGGCATTTATATTTGTTATGTAGTGTTAGATTAGTTTTTTAAAAAAATGTATAAGCCAAATTTGAAAAAATGGCACAATCTAGTAAAAAATAGTAAAAATGTAAAATTTGAAGCCTTGCTGATAGAATGAATGCCTATTAGCAAATATTGCATCATTTTATAGTCAAATGGCCCTGGGTTAAAAAATTGCAGTTTCAATGGGTTTCAATGTGGACATTTTGTCCTTAAGGTCCTGAGTGTGAGTATTTTTTGTACGGAGGGTAAAATAGATTTTTTTTGAAGGAAATGAGGGTGAAATATTAAAAATTCAATAAAAATAAACACCTGAACTGAAATGGACAAAAATGTCCATAAGGTCACACAAGGATTAAGATATTTACATTTATTTTCTGTGTTTACTTATGTATTTTTTGTCTTTTTTTGTTTGTTTGTTTAATTAAACATTTTTTTAATAATATTTTTTTTTTCAGGATTTTTATGTGACTTTGAAGACAACAGCTTGTTAAAAAATATACAATGCGATCATATCAAAACAATGCAATTGACAACCTATATAATTCTATATTGAGCACAAGGCTAACTGCATTCATTTTTATCAGATCTGATGTCTTGAGAAAAAAATTAATTCATAAAAAAAAATCTTTAAAAAAAAAATATATTTATATTTTTTTTGCTATTCACTATCAGAGTTTAAAACCATTAAAAACATTTCCATTATTGCAAATAAAATAAACTTTAACTGAAATAAAATCTTTTTATTTCAGCTAGATGCCAAGCCATAATTACTTATTTTAACTTGATTTAATTAAAATAACTAAAACAAAAATTAATAAAACTATATATATATTTACATCAAAGATGTTAAGATGTCCACGTCAAAAGAAATTTACAAAAGTGATTTTATGCCCATAGAAAGCACATTAAATGTAACTAAAGTGTCTACTTTTAAGGTTTCAAATGCGTTTTGGAGAATAAAATGTCAAAATTTGGGTGAAATAATATTACACTGTCATTCAGTGTAACACAATATTTACGTAAATATTCAAACAACATGCTTATTCTGACCTGTACATATTAAAATATATAAAGAAAAAGGGAGAATATAAAATTTTATTGTTTTAAATGAGTAAAAAAAATCTTACTGACAAATTGGCAAAACCTAGAATAGTGGCAAATTTGAAAAATGTGGAATTACAACTAATTAGTATTTAAGGCTGAAAGTATTTCATCTTTTATGATGTCATAAATTGATTTTTGTTGTAAATATGCCTGAGAAGATTGATATAGTGAGTGTCTTCTGTAAAGCAGGGAAAATTGTTTATTAATTTTTTGCTCAGTAAAACAAAAATGTGATTAAATTAAAGAGAAAAACAACTACAATTTATATGGATATTAACAAAACCTACTAAAATTAACAAAACATGCAACAAAATGACTAAAAATGTGACTTAAATGAAAAAGGAAGATTTGAAACAGATTCAACATTTAAAAAACTATAATAGCATATTAAATAAACCAAAATAACACTGCTTACTATAGTACAGTATTTCATTTTATTTGATTAATTTATCCATCTGTTCATTTTTTATTTGTATTTTTAATGTCATTATTTAAATGTCAATTTTATTTGTCAGTCTACTTTTATCTTATCTTATGTTAATTATTTTTTTACCCATACTCTTTTTCTCTAAACGTGAAAACCTATAGTCCACAGTATTTTGTATATTGTAAATATGTTGTATTATGTGTAGTTTTGGTTCAGTGTTACACTGTTCACATAATTTACACATTTATTTTCCTGGAATTATTAAAAAGACATCTATCTATGTATCTATCTATCTGTTCAGGCACATATCAACCCGTTTATTGATCTGTTTGTGCATCTTCTCTATATGATCTGCTCATCAGTGTAAAGTAAATGAGCGCATGCGGCACATGCTGTCTGACAGCAACCTTTAAAGCCCTCATATCATCCCAAACACGAGCTCAACATGAGCCGAACTATCACGGAAGTAAATGTAACTCAGTCCCACCTGACAGGTGTCACAATCAGCTTACTTTAAACCCTTAAAATCTCCAGAAACTGTAGTTTTCTGAGAGCGTCAGTTGGCCATTGATCCTGCGATCATAGAAAGAATGAAGCCAACAGCGGGATGTTGCGTCAACATGGCCGCGCTCAATCACACTTCAAAATAAAAGTCACTTATACATTATACTTAATTCTTTATTAACAAATAAATTACCTATATAGATAAATAAAAATACGTAACATATTTAAAAAAAAATACTAATAGTTTCTTCCGATCGTTCTGATTTAAAAAGTTAATAATCTCATCATATCCTCCCATAAATATAAAATCATATCTTCTGATAATACATGGGTCAGACGAGACACAAAAAATAAACAAAACAATACGCTATTTAAAATAAATAAATTGGCAAATTAATTTTAGATAGACAACAAATTGCATTACTGTCATTGCTGTTGAGCGTTATTTTGAAATGTGAAGCCCGCTACACACGGATACGCGCACGGAAGTGACGCGACCAATCGCCGCGTCCAGGAGGAATCACATGACCTCCTGTCAGCTGATCAAATCCTGCGTCGTGTAGCTAGGGTCATAGCGATGGTATTATAACCATTTAATCGTGGTATGAAATAAACTGGCACTGTATTTAAACTATATATTTGACGATTTCAATAGCAAAGCGTCTTAGTTGTTTGATATAGTGTTTAAATAAAGAAGAAAGATGTCCGGAAAAGATCGGATCGACGTTTTTCCTTCTAGAATGTAAGTATTGCGATTCGTAAAGGCAAATCAGATTCGTTATTTTAAATCGTGCGTGAAAAGAATTGAGTGACAGCATCTGATATAAACATATCTTAGCAGTTTATGGTTTTAGAAAGCAGTTACAATCTCAAAGCACGAAGTATGATAATATTGAATGCGCTGGAGTCGTGTTTTCATCTAGGTTTGATGATTTATGAATTGATCAGAGATAAAGAACCATAGAAAAACGTACTTGTATTTTACATAAATGGTAATAATTAATCAAATATCTTTTAATATTTGTATAGATGTGTTGCCTTCTTGTGATGTTGTTGAATTGTACATTTAACACATTTTAAATATATGGTGTATTTCATAGAAATTTCGTATGTTATGTTGCAATAACACATATATTTGTCAATATTCTATAATGCAGATGCATTTTGTCTGTAGAGTAATAAATGTATATCTTTATATGATGGATGACAGTGTTTTGGATTCACATAAATCATGTGAAACTTCATCGTGGAGTAATTTCAAGTGGATTCAGAAGAGGAAGTGATATTGTTCACAGTCATGTGAGCCTTTCAGTCTGCTGCCCGACAGTCTACTGACCATAGCTGAGATACTGAACAAAAATACATAGTATATATATATATATATATATATATATATATATATATATATATATATATATATATATATATATATATATATATGCAATAAATCACATAAGAAAAACAAAATAAAATGCCAAAAATATGCATTTTCAAAAATGTTTCCCTTAATATTCATGGCCTGTATATATTGCTTTTAATTTACCATCATATATTATTTTTTGTTGCATCAGGGCTCAGACCATTATGAAAGCTCGACTGAAAGGAGCTCAAACTGGCCGGAGTTTGCTGAAGAAGAAAGCTGACGCTTTGTCCATGCGATTTCGGCAAATTCTTAGAAAAATCATTGAGGTATAACATTTACCCATGCTTTTATTTGAGATTGTTTTATTTATTTTATATGTTGGCTTGTGTATTTTTTGTCAATTATTGTTTTTTTTTAATTTTTAAAATAATGATGTGACTATTTTAATCTTTCAGACTAAGACGCTGATGGGAGAGGTAATGAGAGAAGCTGCCTTTTCATTAGCTGAGGCCAAATTTGCTGCTGGTGACTTTAGGTAGTTAAAACAAAATCATTAAAGCAATTCTTTTCATAATTATGATGCATCACAGAAAGAGTCCGAATGTGTTTTAATTCTATCCCATCAGTACTACAGTCATTCAGAATGTGAACAAGGCCCAGGTGAAGGTCAGAGCAAAAAAGGACAACGTTGCAGGTTTGCTAGCTTAATCATTTTTAATATAAAAAACCATAAGGATTTCTTTTTTAATTGACCACCTTGTCATGAGCATCACCTGTGTTTGTTCCCAGGAGTTACTCTACCGGTGTTTGAGCATTACCAGGAGGGAGGAGACAGTAAGAATTCTGTTCACTTCATGTTTTAAAGGAATAGTTCAGCCAAAAATTAAAACGTACTTATGCTCAGGCCATCCAGGATGCAGATGAGTTTGTTTCTTCATCAGATTTGGAGAAATGTAGTGTTCCATCACTTGCTCACCAATGGATCCTCTACAGTGAATGGGTGCCGTCAGAATGAGACTCTTAACAGCTGATCACAATAATCCACAAATAATCCAAACCACTCCAGTCCATCAGTTAACATCTTAAGAAGACTAAAGCATGTCCATCAAGATGTTTTTAGCATCAAACTGTCACTTCTGGCTAAAATACGAGTCCATAATCCCTCCAGTGAAAAAGTCTATCTCCTGTTGTCTCTCACATCAAAATCCACCAACATATTTGTTGGTTTTGGCTTGTAAATGGTGCTTGATCAGTGCAGATTTGTCTCCCGATTCACACCAGACAATGTTTTCACTGTAAAATGGTTAATGATAAATTTGTTTCTTACAAACACATCTTTTGCCTTCAAGACATTAATTGATGCACTGGAGTGGTGTGGATTACTGTGATGTTTTTATCTGCTGTTTGTCTCTCATTGTGACGGCACCCATTCACTGCAGAGGATCCATTGGTGAGCAAGTGATGGAATGTTACATTTCTCCAAATTTGATGAAGAAACAAACTTATCTGCATCTTGGATGCCCTGAGGCTGATAGCAAATACCTTAAAAAAAAAAGCATGATAGTGAAGATCATTTGACCACATCATCATCATCATCATCATCATCACGTCAGATGTATTTTCTTCTTTGTAGGTTATGAGCTCACTGGTCTGGCCAGAGGTGGAGAGCAGCTGTCTAGGCTTAAGAGGAACTATGCCAAAGCAGTCGAGCTTCTTGTAGAGCTGGCCTCACTGCAGGTATGAATATTTGTATCCGTATCCATAAAAGAAAATGTAAAAATCTTAATTTTTCTGATGTAGAACATTTTTAATCATTATCTTTTGCAATTCTTTTTCATACAGACCTCGTTTGTGACACTGGACGAGGCTATTAAGATCACAAACCGCCGTGTGAATGCTATTGAGCATGGTGAGATCTCACATCTGCCTCTGAATGACAAACATTCAGGCTTTATTTAAAAAAGTTCAAATCTAACTTGTGTGTTTTTTCTCTCAGTGATTATTCCCAGGATCGAGCGCACGCTCACGTACATTATTACTGAGCTGGATGAACGAGAGCGAGAGGAATTCTACAGGTGAGACCACAGTATAGCGAGATCATGTGACAACAATGTAGCACACTAGTGTTTGAAACATTTGTTGCATTTATCTATATTTTTAAAGTAAATTTAAGATTTGAACACCTGTACAAGTAAAATCAATACTATAGAACAAACCCATACAATCTCTAAACAAATTGTGCATCTCAGATTTACAGTACACTCTTAAAAATAAAGGTGCTTCACGATGCCATAGAAGAATCTTTTTGTCTAAATGGTTCCATAAAGAACCTTCAACATCTGAAGAACCTTTCTGTTTCACAAAAGGTTCTTTGTGGCAAATAAGGTTCTTCTCATTTTATAAAAAGGTAAGAAAGAGTCGGTTCTTTAAAGAACTTTTGACTGAATGGTTCTTTGTGGAACCAAAAATGGTCCTTAAATGGCATCGCTTGATGAACCTTTTAAAGCACCTTTATGTTTAAGAGTGTATTCACAGATTAGTTTGGAATAATTATGATGTTTTAATGTTTTTGAAAGAAGTCTCTTCTGCTCACCAAGGCTGCATTTATTTGATAATACAATTAAAAAAAGAAATATTTTTACAATTTAAAATAATTGTTTTCTATTTGAATACATTGTAAAATGTCATTTATTTCTGTGAGGCAAAGCTGAATTTTCAGCAACATTTTAAGCAACATTACTATTTTTAAATGTTACATGATACTCTAATGTTAGAAAATTTTAAATTGGAAGAATATTTCAAAGTATCACTGCTTTTACTATTACATGTTTTCATCTAATAAATGCAGCGATGGTGAGTTAAGAGACTTTCAAAAACATGAAAAATGTGTATATATTAAAAATATCAGCGTCAATACATACTAGAGGTGGACCAGTATTGGAAATTGCTGATATAATAATTTGTCTAAAGAATAATAATGACCAGATTATTGTGCTGATATGAGTAAAATTATGCACATGTAAAATATGACTTTTATTTTTATTTATGGCTCTTATTTTGAAATATCTTTACTTTACTACTGCTAGCTCATTTTGAAAGATGAGAGATTATATATGCACTTTTACTGTAACTTATAACATTTATATATTACAATATAAACACAAAATAAATTTGTAATTTATCATAAGTAATCACTTGTCAGAAATGCATGTTATGGATGGCTAAATGCTTTTGTTTTGACTTTGAAAGACAGTGCTTGCATTTAATTCAATTATAATTGTTTTTGGAAGTTTAATAATCATATTAGATTGTATATTTTTTCAGTTCCCAAATTTAAGACCACTCAAAATTATAATTTTTTGTTTTAATATACTGTTTTATAGATTTTTCAAGATCTTAAATGTAAAAAAAAAACAGTCCAAATGACATATTCTGTTAATTAATATAATATTTATATAAAGTATATTAATTCATATGTGACCCTGGACCACAAAACCAGTCATGAGGCTCAATTTTAGGATATTGAGATGTATGCATCCTCTCAAAGCTGAATAAATAAGCTTCTCCATTGATGTATGGTGTATTGTTAGGATAAGGACAATATTTGGCCGAGATACAACTATTTGAAAATCTGGAATCTGAGGGTGCAAAAAAAAAAAAAAAAAAATCGCCTTTAAAGATGTCCAAATGAAGTTCTTAGCAATGCATATTACTAATCAAAAAAAAAGTTTTGATATATTTATTGTAGGAAATTTACAAAATGTCTTCATGGAATTTAATCTTTACTTAATATCCTTATGATTTTAGGCATAAAAGAAAAATCTTTATGTTTTTGACTCATACAATGTATTTTTGGCTATTGCTACAAATATACCCATGCTACTTAAAGGAGTAGTTCACTTTCAGAACAAAAATTTACAGAAAATGTACTCATCCAAGATCATGTCTTTCTTTCTTCAGTCATAAAGAAATTCTTTTTTGAGGAAAACATTTCAGGATTTCTCTCCATATAATGGACTTCTATGGTGCCCCGAGTTTGAACTTTCAAAAATGCAGCTTCAAAGGGCTCTAAATGATCCCAGCTGAGGAAGAAGGGTCTTATCTAGTGTTATTTTCTAAAAACATTTACAGTTTATTATACTTTTTAATCTCCAAACAGAGTGCACACAGAGCTAGAAAAGATGAGCATTTGAGGTTCAAAAGTATATCAATTGTAATTTATTTTTTTTAGAAAATACCCAATCGTTTTGCTAGATAAGACCCTTGTATCCACTACTGTGATCGTTTAGAACCATTTGGAGCTGCATTTTGGAAGTTCAAACTCAGGGGGGCACCATAGAAGTCCACTATATGGAGAGAAATCCTGAAATGTTTTCCTCAAAAAACATAATTTCCTTACGACTGAAGACAGACAGACATGAACATCTTGGATGACAATGGGGTGAGTACATTATCTTTAAATTTTTGATCTGAAAGTGAACTACCCCGTTAAGACTGGTTTCGTGGTCCAGGGTCACATATTATAAAGACTTAGTCAAAAAGATATTCAGAATATTCACTAACCCTTCATCATCGCAGGCTCAAGAAGATCCAGGAGAAGAAGAAGCAGCTCCGTGAGAGGACGGAGAAGGAGATCGCCCAGCGTTTGGCGAAGCTGGGGCCGATCTCCGAACCCACGAACATGCTGAACGAAGAGGCTGACGAGGACCTGCTGTTCGAATGAGACCCAAAACATCTGCGCTGAATCCGCAAACCACTTCATATTTATTCTTTGTGCCTGTAAGGCCGAGCTTTACATGTCTCGTGAAAAGAGGAAGCTCTTGTTTTTTGTGTATGTTGGTGCCGTGTCACTTTTTTTTGTTTAGGATGAATAGAATATATATCAGACACTGTAAAAATGTGCAGGTTGATTGTCTGAATCTAAAAACCATTTAAAGTGGAAGGGTTTTTAAATGTGTGAACAGAAAAGAAAACCTGTAAAATAGTTCAAATGAATTAAAATGATCATTCCACTGAATTGTACACATTATCTGATATCCAGTCTTATTGCATGCATGTTAAACCGATGCAACCTTCTCCGTTAGATAGTGTGTGATAACTGAGAATATTCTGTGACGTACCGTACATCCGAGTTTGAGCAGAAATAGTTCAGTGTTGACACAATCCTTACTCAACATCAGCCCAGATTCCTCTATATGCCCTGTTGTTGGTTCTCCATGCAAGTGTGTACTCGAATTTCACTCCCTGTGAATTTAATTTCAATAAATGTTGATTTGTGTGATGTACTCTGTTTAGGTGCTGAGATTTATTAGCCTTTCATGAACCTACAGTTTTTCACACTATAAACTTAATATGGGTTGCAAATGCATGTTAACTTTAAACTTGAAAAATCAAACTTAATTTACAGATTTTTAATATCACAATTCTTTTAAAAAAGTTTAAAAGTATATACACTGTGGCTTAAAATAAGTCTCTTATGCTCATCAATGCATGTATTTGATCAAAAATACAGTAAAAACTGTAAAATGTTATTACAATATAAAATAAAGATTTTTATTTTAATATACTTTAAAATATAATTTATTCCTGTGATGCAAAGCTGAATTTTCATCAGCTCTTAAGTGTCACATGATCCTTCAGAAATCATACTAATATGCTGATTTATTATCAGAATTATAATTATTTTTTATTATTTGATAAGTTAAAAAGAACAGCATTTTTCAAAATATAAATCTTTTCTAACAAATCTGTGCTATCACTTTTTTATTAATTTTACACATCCTTGGTGAATAAAAGTATTAATTTCTTTAAAAAAAAAGAAAGAATAAACATTTACTGACCCCAAACTTCTGAACAGTAGTGTTTATTGTTGGAAAACCTCTCCATTTTAAATAAATGCTGTTCTTTTTAACCTTTTATGATCAAAGAATCATGAAAAAAGTGTAACAGTTTCCAAAAAAATATTAAGCAGCACAACTGTTTTCAACGTTGATAATAAATCAGAATATTAGAATGATTTCTGAAGGATCATGTGACACTGAAGACTGGAGTAATGATGCTGAAAATGTAGCTTTGTATCACAGGAATAAATTACATTTTAAAATATATTCACATAATGCAGTTATTTTAAATTGAAATTATATTTCACAATATTAAGTTTTTTTCAGTATTTTTGATCAAATAAATGCACCCTTGATGAGCAGAAAAAAATTCTTTAAAAACCATTAAAAACTCATCCCAAACTTTTGAGCAGCAGTGAATGTTTTATAATGTGGCAGAAACAAAAAAACTCAAAATTGCAATAAAACATAATTGTGACATAAAAAAGGAACTGCCTTTCAAAACTTTTTATCCAGTGGCAGAACTTTAATATAACTTTCTGACTTTCATAAAAGGTAAATAAAAATATAATTTACATATTCAATACATTTCAATGCTAAATTAAATGTTAAACCAAGAAATGAAGATGTGCTTCTGTGGTTTTGCACTTAAAAGTTATCACTCATTGCATATTTACCATTACACCGCATATCTTTTTAATTTAACTTTTTTTAATGAAAAACAATGTTAACATTAGTTTTGGCGTAGTTATTGTCAAATCATACAACAAGTTATACATTCAAAAACATCATTCATTTGTAATATGTCACTTTACTGATATTAGAACATGGAAACAGATTTAAAGCTCTATGAAACTGCTCACAAATAATTAAATACTTTGATATGTGTCTATGTTTAGAAAATAATTTCTATTCTTTTATTCTTATTTTGGTTTACAGGTGCGGAAATGTTAGAGGTCAAATACTACAAACATAGAATATGGTAAAACAATAGCGCAGTAATCTCCACAAATTTACGGAAGTCCATACTGCAGAAATTCGGGCCTGTTCAGAATGGAAAAATACTGTACTGCGTACTGTGCCTCAGTATGTTTAAAAGAATAATTCACCCAAAAATGAAAACTTGCTGAAAGTGTTCTCACCGACAGGCCATCCAAGATGTAGATGAGTTTGTTTCTTCATCAGATTTGGAGAAATGTAGCATTACATCCTTGCTCAGCAATGGTTAGTGAATGGGTGCCGTTAGAATGAGAGTCCAAACAGCTGATAAAAACATCACAATAATCCACAAGTAATCCACACCACTCCAGTCCATCAATTAACATCTTGTGAAAACAAAAGATGCATGTTTGTAAGAAACAAATCCATCATTAAGATGTTTTTAACCTCAAACTGTCGCTTCTGACCAAAATAGTCCATAATCCATAATAACGTGGAAAAGGTCCATCTCCGGTTGTCTCTCACACCAAAATCCACCCACATGTTTGTTTAGAGCTGTTTTGGCTTGTAAACTGTGCTTTATCTGTGCAGATTTATCTCCTGATTCAGATTAGATAACTTTTTTACTGGAGGAAGCAGCATTATGGACTCGTATTTAAGCAAAAAGCAACAAATTCTTATTGAATTTGTTTCTTACAGACATGCGGCTTTTGGCTTTATAAGATGTTAATTGATGGACTGGAGTGGTGTTTTTATCAGCTGTTTGGACTCTCATTCTGACGGCACCCATTCACCGCAGAGGATCCATTGGTGAGCAAGTGATGCTACGTTTTTCTAAACCCTGATGAAGAAACAAACTCCTCTTCTTGGATAGCCTCACAGTGAGTACATTTTAATTTTGAGGTGAACTTTTCCTTTAAAGGGGTCATCGGATGCCCATTTTCCACAAGTTGATATGATTCTTTAGGGTCTTTATGAGAAATCTATAACATACTTTGATTAAAATTTCTCAATGGTAGTGAAAAAAACACTTTTTACCTTGTCAAAATCAGCCCTTTTTAGAGCGAGCTATTCTGTTGCATGTTCCTTTAAATGCTAATGAGCTCTGCTCACCCCGCCCCTCTCTGCCGTGGGATGATGAGCCGTAATGTTTACTTTAGCCGCGTTTAGCCGTGAAACTTGCTAACTAGAACATTATTAAGAAAGGCCATTTGCAAAGATGCATAAAAAACCCATACTTATTTCTGCTGTGGGTGAAGCTGCATCACGAATGATTCGCACAAACATAGACGCATGTGTTGATCGGGATTGGTGCTTTCCTTTTAAAAAACGAAAGTAACGTTAATCCTCTGCATCTTCAGCGTCTCAGATGTTGGGAGTAAATGAGGACTGCTATGTTCATTATTACATCCAACAACAGAACACCTCAGTCGCTCAATCTGAGACACCTGAGTCACACAATGGCGATCGGAGTCGGACTGTTTTTAGCTCGGTGAGGGCGGGTCTAAGGTTAGGCGCTCATGTCAATCAACTATCGTGGGAGTGGCCTCTGTCTGTGTGCCATCACACCCACAAGAAGCTGAGAATGAACTGATTTTTAAAAGGGGATATTACTTCTAAAGATTAAAAAAAAAAAAAATACCACTGAGTGGATCTGTATCATTGTAGGGTGGTTGTGTACACAAACTGCCAACACACATTGCTGTTCAAACAACATGTAAAAGTGAGTTTTGCATCCGATGACCCCTTTAACAAGCAGACACACACAGATGTGCAAAATATGCATACTTCACAAACAGTATGAGTAGTTTTTCGAACATACCACTTGTGGCTCCTCATCAGAACATTTCTAGCTTTCAACACTGAAAACACGTAATTTCTTCTGAACTGAATGTATTTTAGCTGACCCAGGCTGAAGGGACCCACTGCGGCTCGATGTCCAGTTTGTCAATGAGACTCAGCAGCTCTGAGACGCTCTTTTCCTGCTCGATGTTTGTGATGATTGCATCGAACAAGTGACCGTAGCTGTGCTCCATCTCACGCACTTTCTCCACCGTCTCCCTCACATCCTCGGGCTGCACAAAGAAAATAAAATGTTAATTTTGTCAATTTTTTAAAGAAAAATGTAGCGTGAAAATAGTTTATTATGTGGTTTCCCATTATACACATCATGGAACATCATTACATGAAACTGTTGATCTAGCAGTCTAGGTTTGGATATGCTTAATGAATTTATGTTTCTTGTGTTCTCAAAAACCTTTTGTTCTAAAGGCTTTTAATTAAAATGCATTTTGTTTATTTTTTTTTTTTATATTTTGATTGGATGAATTTAAAGCAGCACTTTACTTGGTATATAGTAAAAAACCTGGTATACATAGTCAAAAAATCTGATTAACGTATATGTATATATAAACTGTATATATAAATATATAGTTGACTGCTAGTGTAAATGTCTAAAGGAAAAATGTGTATGATGAAGACCATGTGTTTCTTCACTCCTCTGGTCAGCAGGGTGGAGAATCGCTCCTGAGGAGGAAGAGGAGGATGAGAAGGTGAAGAAGGAGAAGGCCTGATGAAGATGATGTACGGTTTAAGATCTGAGGAGCACAGCACTCGCAGAGACTGAGAAATACAAAACACAAATGAACAAATGAAATGGAAACCAGAGAAAGAAACAAATACAAAACAAAATAAAATCTAAATGTACTGAATATATTGTAATGTTCAGCAATCTGCAGCAAATACCAAAATCCTACAATCCTTACAAAGGTCACAATTTAGATTATTTACCTGGCAATTAAACATTAGCTTACAAATTGGCATTACTGTACATGATATTGTATTTTTTGTTATTTACTTTTTTGTAATTTGACTTTTGTTGTACAATATAGGCTAACCATTAAGGTGACAAATTAATGGAGAAATCAATGGAAATTAATGGATACATTCCAATATGATGTAATAAATCCCACTGCTTCTCATTTGTAAAGTCAGATTTCTCAGTATTCTGTTCTAGACATAGATTCTAGATGTTTTAATATAAATTTTCATATTTTTACAAGATGTTCTATCATCTTGTCCCTCAATAACGTTAAATTGTAGATGAAACATCCATCATTACATAAAATAAAAGTCTCGTTGTTTTACAGCACCATTAGTCTTTTTTTTGTTTCTTCATCTTAAATAACTACAATTAAATGTTGTACTTGGCAGGTTTTCCTAAATTATCTCCAAAATATAATTATTTTTTAATAATAACTAAATCAGGCCAAACTACAAGTCAGAATTCCAGCAAGAAAAGTACAAAACAAACACTGGGTTAATTTATTATTTTAATTTAGTTTAGTTAAAAAAAAAAAATAAAAAAAATAAAATGGAACATAAACCCCCAGTTTCACAAACAAGGATTAAGATTAGTCCAAGACTAAAATATAATTCTGAACTGTTTCAACTGAAAGAAACTTGCACTGATTGATCTTGAAAAGTGTCAGTGCCCTAGTTTTGTCTCAAGATGCACACAGTAACGTTTTTAACATTCACTTTTTCTAAGGCATGTTTATAAAAATTACTTTACTGTCCTAATTGAACTATGGCCTAATCCTGGCTTAGTCTAAGACCTGTCTGTGAAACCAGTCCATAACGACAAAACCTAATCTAAAATATTACATAATAATATCTTAATGATACTAAAATAACTGGTTATCGAATAGATTTCCTGGCATCATTCAGTCGTTGTGTTGGGCTTGTCGAGATCCAAAAACTGATCAAATATTCAATAGCACCACCATGTTACACTTTCCCAGAGAATCAACATTCACTTCATAAAAAAATACTTCATCTTTAAGTAAACATTATTTTACATGATGAATATTGGATTTTAGCAGCGCCCTTGTTTGGTAGAAAAATCACCTGATAAAAATGTACACAAAGATGCAAACAGAAAACAAGAGACAGTATCAATTGTAGTTGCATTTAATAGAGTCATAACTATACAAGTAACAAGTTTATACAAAATGAAAAACAGTCATAAAAGGCCTCAAAAAACCCAAACATGCATCACTTCTACAAATCCTCCAAGTGATATTCCATGTGCCATTTCTTGAAGCAGTTACGTGACGACACAAAGCACAACGCCACCTTGCAATGGGAGCAGAATATAGGAGTCTTGACTTTATTTCCCTGCAGTTTGCACATCACACAAACTCGCCTCCCATGCGTAGCATCAGAACCGAAATACTCCGGATAGCATCGCTCTGTATGGGCAGGAGAGGCTGGCGGAGACGACTCTGTGTCGGACGGCGAGTACGCATTCGTTTCATCAAGGGTTGAAGGCACGTGTGCCGACTCCTTTGCGCCGGATGTTGAAGGATCTTTGGGAGCTGAGGGATTCCATCCTCTGCCGGCACGAGCGAGTTCAGAAACAAGCGTTTCCCTAAACATTTTATGAGTGAGCGGGGTCTTCCTCTCAGCTTTCGCCAATTCTTGGTGAAGGATGAAACTGTTGACCACTGCGATGTCGAGAAAATGGAAGAAGAAGGTCTTGTACCATTTTGTGGTTTTGTGGAGGACGTTATAGTACTCGATGAGGGAATCTGAGAAATCAACGCCTCCCATGCATTTGCCGTAGTCCTTCACAGCAGACGGAATGGGAATTAGACGTGTTCTCCAAACCCCATCGGAACCCTTGGCGTTCCTCGTGACCGTATCCCCAGTATACGCCTTGTGAATTGAGGAACACATGAGGACCTCTCTCGCATCCATCCATTTGATGAACAAAAGAGGACCTTGTCGACACCAACGGATGGATCCCAATTCAGATCTTCCGCTCAAGTCATTGACCTTCGGTAAACTGGCGGTATGGCGCAATGTGCCACAAGCGAGGACGTTGTTCCGCAGCAAATCCAAGAAAAGAGTCGAGCTGGTGTAGAAATTGTCCATGTATAACCTATAACCCTTGCCGAGGACTTTGACATCCAGTAGTCTCATTACCGAATCGTACCCGGCACCTTTCCCCGTCGACGTCGAAGTCTTTCCTTCGTACACGAAGAAATTCCACGTGTACCCGCAGGACGAATCGGCAAGAACGAAGAGTCTGTAACCCCATTTAGTTGGTCTGTCATTCATATATCGCTTAAATCCAATCCTAGCTTTGGTAGCGACCATTCTCTCGTCTACTAAAATCTCTCTGTTGGGGTGAAAGTGTTTCCTACATGCTGAAAGTACATCGGTATACAGAGGCTTGATTTTAAGCAGTCGGTCGTAATCCGCAGTGCCTTTCTTTTTATTGTTCTCCTCGTCCTCCTGAAGATCACAGAAGTGAAGATTCCAGGAGATGACTTGAAATCTTGCTCGGGACATGATGGATTGTGGGTACGAGAAATTGTACATCCGTTTTCTCGCCCAGTAGTCCGCAATGGACTTTGCCTTCACCAGCCCCATGTAGACAACTAAAGCCAAATATGAGTAGAACTCAGCTATGGTTAGAGGTACCCAGACAAACTTCTTTCCAGATTTCGCTCTATTTTCAGCATTGCTGTTGGTGTTTCGAACGATCGTCTTGACTGCAGAATTGGTGAAAAAGAGTTGGAACAACTGTAAGGGTGAATACTTTGCATCTGCCGTCAGCTGCGGACCTGGTGGTCGCTTGGGAGAGAAATTGGGTAGTACCGGTTCCTCATCCTCATTGGTGATGTCGAGCCACTTATCTGGCTTGCTCTCAACTTTCACCCAAGGTGAATCCAAGGCAGAAAATGACCTGCCACTGGATTGCCTTTTGGAAAAAGAAGTTGCAACAGGCTTACATTTCTCTTCTGGCTTAGCTTCAGAAGTGGATGCAAGTTTGGCATTGGGTTCAGACTTGGTAGAGAATACGGGATTGGGAGCGGGATCTAAACTTGGTGCCGGAATGGGATCAGAGATGGTTAAGGGAGTGGAACTCGCAGCTGGTAACGGATTCGAGTTGATTGTGGGAGTAGAATCAATAGTTGGTTGAGGTGTGAGGTTGGGTATTAAGGGATGCTTACGTGGCCGGCCTCTCCGTCGTGGTAAGGTGGGTGCGGGACTTGGGGTGGGTGTGAGAGTGGAAATATGGTTGGTTGTGGGCTTGGCCTCAAAAGTGGGTGTGAGAGTGGCTTCAGAAGCAAGAACAGACATGGATATAGAGAGTTTGTCTATCGGTCCTGATGATGTGGGTGTAGGAGGGTTGCCTCCTCTTGGTGATTGAGCTGATGCAGGTGACTTTGAACGATCCGGACTTTCCAAAAGAGGGTTCCAATCATCAGCAGAATCAAGACTGTAAAATAAAACAAACACCTTATATGGATGGACTCAGTGGCCATAATAACAACAACTGAAAACAACTAACATCTGGGTTAACGTTATAAAGTCTTACATGAAATATACGTTTATTGAATCTGTAGACAAAATGAGTAAATAAATAACATTGGATGTGTTTTTGATGAGTATCATATTTGATACATCAGGCTTTTATTCCTCAAACAGTATGATATAGGAGATACTTAAAGAGAAAATAACACCTTAAATGTATTCAGAGGGTCAAACTGAACAATAATATGCAATATGGTGTAGGTCCTGATATTTATATGGCCAAAATGTATGCTGAAATGCAGATAAATGTCAGCAGTCACTCTATATTGTAAGATATTATGGCTTTTAAGGCATTTAAGACCTTTCCAGGACATAAGGGTGTGCAACACTGATAAAAATATTTTCATATATTTGGGGATTTTGTTGATTAGACATTGGACAATGTTTTGCTAAGCAGGTTTTTGAATGCATTTACAACTGTATAAATAATGCTATGAGGTTGCTTCTTATCACATCTTTAAATTATTAAATTAATTAAAAGGTACCAGTACTTTACATATGAAAGTAAAACAGCAAGTAGATGGTGGCATGTCTTTTGAGTCAGTTGAGTCATTCATTCAACCGATTTGTTCGAACAGCTGATTCATTCAAGTGTCTCCTGTCTTTATAAATGGATCATTGAATCAATAATTAAACTGATTCATTTAAAACGCTAATTCATTCAGTAATGAAGCACCGCTGTGTGTTGCTTAGAGATGCACAAGGATTCAGCTGTTGTTTCATTTGGAAAATTAAAATGTTTTGCTAAATAAAGCAAAAATATATTGAATACATACAATTTATTGATTGTTTATTGATCTGTTAAAATAATATCACATTTGCACTTGTGCTGATATTTGGGAAAAGCACTCTTGCACATAAAAGAACAAGCTCACACATCTCAACACGTTTCACAGATTATTTAAATCAAACACAGAAGCGCGCAAAATGTGAAATCTTTAAGAGTTTTTAATCATCTGCAGAAACCCTTCAAATGACCGAAGCTCTGTTTTTATTGTAGAGGGCAAAACATATACTGCAATGCAACACAATGGAAATTGAGAGATGAACAAATAATTGTTCCTCCAAAGCCTGATGGATCAAATTTGATACTCACATTTGAACATAATACTTCTATCTAGCTTCAGTCCAGTAAGTGTTCATGTTGAAATATTACTGATATAACCCTTCAAGAATCTGCAAGGTTTGTATAGTTAAAAAATAAAAAAGAGAGATAAATAGAAACAGTAAGCAGTTGCTTTCATTGTATAGAATTTTATTGTGTTTAAAAAAATAAAAAAAAGCAGCTATGGCTGTTCACACACATTATGTTTTTGCATTCTACTCAATGGATGCCTTTGACCACTGCGATCATATCTTGCATCTTTTGCAAACGTATCTCATGACGTTTTCTGTGTTAATGACACTAAATTTCAAAAACTACAATAAATGCAAGACTTCCTTACTCACTCTTCTTCCCACAGTTCCTCTTCCCTCCCCGAATCACTGATCTCGTCACTGTCGCCATCAAGGTCACTGTCGGCCCGAGGCCTGATGGGTGCAAGATTAAGGTTGGTATCAGATGTCGGCTCAGCAGTTGTTGTAGAGGTCAATGGTTTATCGATGCTTATAGAGCTGGCCTGAAAGGTTGGTACATGATCAGAAGTGTCTATGGGTGCAAGTTCAGGCAGGAGACTAGTTTTTGAGGTGTGCTTCAAGGGCCTGTCTGTCAATGGAGGTGATGTAGATTGAGGGATTGGGGAAGAGAGTCGTTGCCTCTTTGCATTTGGTGATTCTGAACAAACTAGGCTTTCTTCCTCTGTAATAGGCCATTCTTGAATTGCATCCACACTGTAACACAAACCAAATATACTTTATTATGCATGCATTCATTAAGCACAATTTTACACTACCATTCAAAAGGTTTGGGGACGGAAAGCTTTTTAATGTTTTCGAAAGAAGTCTCTAATGCTCACAAGGCTACATTTGTTTTGTGGCAATTGTGAAATTTTGAAAAATAATATTATATTTTAAAATAGCGGTTTTCTACTGAAATATATTTTAAAATGTAATTTATTCTTGTGATGCAAAGCTGAATTTTCAGCATAATTACTTTCATTTAATGTAATTTATTTTCATTATTATTTAACGTTTATTTCAAAAATAAATATTTTGTAATAAGTGTGTGTACTGTCACTTTTGATCAGTTGTGCCCTTGCTAAATAAAATATTAATTTCTTCAACAAAAAAAAAATCAAAGACAAAACAAAGAAAACAAAACTGAACGATTGAAATATGTCCAGGTCTGATTACTATGGAAGCCATAGAAAAAAATAAATAAATAAAAAAGGAAAGGTAACTGCATTTTTTTAATCTCACAATTCACATTTGTTTCTTACAATTTTATAATTCTTTAAAAAAAAAAATTCTTATAATTTTGACCTTTTTCTCAGAACTGTGAGAAAAATTCAGAATTTGTCACAAAAAATTTGTAAACGTGAACTCACAATTGTAAGTGTATAACGCGCTTATATACAAATATAAACTCGTAAATATAAATATATAAACCTTAACATTTAAACTTTGTGGCAGGACTAAACAGAATTACGAAATGTAAACTCACAATTGAGATATATAAAAATTTCAAATATTGAGATAAAAATTTGCAATTACCTTTTTTATTTTTTATTTTGGAGGCAGAAACAGGCTTCCATTCATTACGCTGTAAACCAATTTATTTTATTTTATTTACATTAATTAATTTACTCACTTCTCTTCCCATGGTACTTCTTTCTTCACTGACTTGACCTCACTGGTGTCTCCATCTAACAGAAGCCCCGTTGATGTGGGTGTACAGATGAGGGTAGCTATCGGTGCCTGATTGGAGGCGGGTGTAGAATTTGGGCTGAGTTTAAATGTGGAAGCGGGATTAGAGATGAGTATGGGCGTAGAATTAGGGGTCAGTTTAATGGAGGATGAGGCATTGGTGAGGGCTATAGGAGTGAAATTAGGGCCAAGCGTAATGGTGGATGTGGAATGAGGGCCGAATTTAAAGGAGGAATTAGGGATCAGCGTGGCATAAGGAGGGGGTTTAGGCACTATCGTGGGATACGGGGTGGGTTTAGGAAAAAGTTTGGCTTTTGTTTTGTCCTTAGGTGGTCTGCCTCTCCGTCGAGGTAAGGAGATAGCCGGGGTGCTTTTCGGCATGCGGGCTGTTGCTGGTGCTGGTGCTGCTGGAGAGGGTTTCAAGGCATTTTTAGGTGGCCGTCCTCTCCGGCGTGGTAAAGACGATGAAGGCGAAGAGGATGAGTTCCTCTTTAGTTTTGAACGCCTGAGAGGCTCCCATTCTTCAGACGAATCAATACTGTAACATATAATGAATACACTTAATATGCACTGCACGAAGCGGTTTATTGTGCTTCATTAAACTTTAGGCAACAGAAAGCATAAGTGGGGAAAAACTGATTCATGATTGGAAACAATACATGCATTGACTACAGTGCTTGCAAGACTGTTTTGTTATGCTTTGCTGTATCATTTAATGTTAATTCAGCTCAAAATTCTACCATTGAAATATTTTTTTTAGAAAATTGAAAATCTAACCAATTAGAAATCTTCTCTGTCTGTCATTGATTTTTAATTTATCATAAAACAAGAAAATGCATTCTGCTGATTATCTGCACTATGTCTGGCAATGCAATATTTTGAAAAAGCATTTCAATGACATCGCCATCGGGATCTTCTAATGAATAGCTTGGACAAACAAGGTCAAAATTCGGCTTCAAGAAGCATCTTCCCCCATTAAAAGCTGCATGTTTTTTGCCAACAGCACGTACATGCACAGCTCCCATAGCAGATTGCTATTTTTGTTGCATAGCAACAATGTTTTACCAGTGTCAGACCCTTTTGAAGACTGGGAAATTGACTGCTTTCACCATGCATTATAGGCTTTCTTTGGCACAGATGATCATTGCATCTTTTCCCAAATATAAATAATTATGCACGTTAGCTCATATAAGAATTACTGCCGTTTTAAACATTTGGAATGGTGCGAATCAACATGCACATCCCCTTTTATAATATTCAATAGTCTTGTCATAGCAATGAACCATAATCTTTAATATTAGGTGACTGGACGTTAAAATTCTAGCGAGCATTTAATTGGACAAAAAATAAGGATACGCCCCTGAGTGCAAGATGATGTCATTTAAATTATGGACGTTTTCCCGGTGGGAAAATTGTTATAATTTAACATATATACATACACATACATATAAATATATATATACATATGCATATATAACGATTATTATTAATAGTGTATTAGTGCATTCGTTTCGATTTAATGGGGTCTTTATTATGCTTTGGCGTCCTGCAAGCACTGTTTCGCCTATCTAGCTTTAAGAACTGAAAGCTGCATTCTGCATTAAAGCAATAAAAGCATATTTTTTCTCCCCCACAACAGGTAAAAAACGCTACATATTACGTATTACTCACTCTTCTTCCCGCGGTTCCTCCTCCTCCCCCGAATCGTCGAGCTCGTCGCTGTCTGACAGAGGTTTGTATCCAACTTCAGTGTCGCAATCGTCTATTACGCACTCGATTTCATAAAACATTTGCCTCTTCGCTCCGACATCCTCTGCCGATGCCATTATGCGCAGAAAAGGCGAAGAAAACTCAATGCAATTTCCTCAAACCCGGTTGAGACGCTGCAGAACATGCACGCAGGCTCACAGCACCAGAGAGCTTTCTGCACAAATCCCGCCTCCCACCGCTGCGTAGGGATTATCCCAGTCTCTGATTGGAGGACAATCTTGAGTGACGTGCACACGAACGGCTGAGATCATCAGTTATGCGACGTGAAAAGCAGACCCTTTTATTTGTGTTTATAAGAACCAAACATATAAAAAGCTCTTGTTAAAATTAATGTCTTGACTCTTGGTGCTTTTTTGTTTGTCTGGTCTTGGTGGTTGTGTCATATTGTTAAAATGTTTTGCAATGAATATCTTCTTTTTTTTAATGAATACAATATTTCGATTTTACTGCTCTCTTTTCTTATATTACTGCATATAAGAAAAACAGATGAAGTTAAGAGACAACATCAGCTACAGATTTCACATTTTCATCGCTTTTTTTTAATATATACTTTTTAAATATTTTTGTATGCACTTTAATCAATGTGACCCTGAAGTAGCACATGTATATTTGTAGCAATAGCCAAAAATACATAGTATGAGTCAAAATGATCAATTTTTCTTTTATGCCAAAATCATTATATTAAGTGAAGATCAAAGATGTTTTGTAAATTTCCTACCGAAAATTTATCAAAACTTAATCTTTTATTAATAATATGCATTGCTAAGAACTTCATCTGAAAAACTTAAAAGGTGATTTTCTCAATATTTAGATTTTTTTGCACCCTCAGGCCACATATGGTACTATCCTAACAAACCATATATCAATGGAAAGCTTGTTTATTTCAGCTTTCAGATGATGTATAAATCTCAATAAAAAAAAGCCTTATGACTAGTTATGTGGTCCAGGGTCACAAATATAAATATGTAAATTCCCTTGTTATCTCATATTTGTCTGGTCATGTAATTTCTCAATTACACTTAATTGTTATTGCACATTGTCTATTATTTATTACTTTACTGACCTTTTGCTTATTTGTATTTATATCACACATGGCATACAGCAAAACAATTCCATGCATGTTGTACTTGGTAATTGGCATTATTGGGTTCTTACGCCATCTTACCCTGGGCTGAAGACAGAGCAAACAGATTTTTCCTGAGTTGACAACCTGTCTGACTGAATCCATGTTTGTGCCGTACAGATTTTGTTCAAACTCGCCCGACTCGATGAATTTCCCTGCAGCCAAGTCAGATTGAAAGCTTTGTCGTGAAACAAAGTTGTACTCCCTGCCGTTCACCTCATGTGTGCGGGGGTTTCGTGTGGTGTCTGTAACATGTTCAAAATCACAAATAAGTACAATAGATATGTATAGACAAAATATTAGTCTGTTTATAAATGTATGTCTGTTTGTATGCGTTAATTAATGGTTGCATATGCAACCTTGTCTAATGTTTTATCAGCTGTTTGGGCTCTCATTCTGATGGCATCCATTCACTACAGAGGATCAATTGGTGAGCATGCTGCATTTCTCCAAATCTAATAAAGAAACAAACTCATCTACATTGGATGCCCTGAGTGTCAGTAAATTTTAACAAATTTTCATTTTGGGTGAACTGTCCTTTTAACAATTAAACCATTGGTTCTGTTCCAAAACTTATGTTAAACAACTTTATGTCAAAGCTATAAAAAGCATAATCTTACGTGGAACAGCACCGGTGAATCGGTCAGGCTGTAACGACAGCAGTCTTTGTCTCAGTTCATCATGTCCGCTGTTGGGTGGACCAATCAGGGCGATGGGACGCTTGCGGTTGGGCGACTGATGGTACAGTGCCACCTCCTCATAGGTCAGGATATCCTCACTGTGATGCTCTAAACAATGACAAATATTCATTACTGGTGAGTTTTTTGCCAATTATAAATGTCATTAGTCATTACCAGGGCTACTGAACTCAACATGTGTTTTCAGAGAACAATGAATTTCCATAACATTCAAACGGTAAATGCTGGATGCCAAAAACTAAAGGTAAACCTGTCTGCCTTCTCAGCATGTCTTCTGCTTTTAAATGCAAATTGCAACCTGGCTGTCATTGTTCTGTCTTATGGCCCATTTTCAGTCGGGAGAAGCATGCAGGACAGGAGAAAAAACTCGCTATCAGTTAACGACCCTTACATTCTCAGCTTTTCACACACACAAAACCATTCACACCTCAAACCCATCAGCTGAATCAAATTCACACTAAACGAGTGGAAAAATGCTCTATACTTGCACACAAGTCATAGCCATAGGATCGTTTGGATTTGAACCTTTAAACACCCATTCAAAACACTCCAGCAACACACTAGAAGCAGTTCAGAACACCCAGCAACCACATAGCAACACACTAGAAACCACTTAGAACACTCTAGCAACTGCATAGCAACACACTAGAAGCAACTCAGAACACCCTAGCAACCACATAGCAACACACTAGAAACCACTCAGAACACTCTAGGAACTGCATAGCAACACACGAGAAGCAACTCAGAACACTCTAGCAACTGCATAGCAACACACTAGAAACCACTCAGAACACTCTAGCAACTGCATAGCAACACACTAGAAGCAACTCAGAACACCCTAGCAACCACATAGCAACACACTAGAAACCACTCAGAACACTCTAGGAACTGCATAGCAACACACGAGAAGCAACTCAGAACACCATAGCAACCACATAGCAACACTACAAACAACTCAGAATATCCAAGCAACTGCATTGCAACACTAGGAGCCACTCAGAACACCTTAGCAACCACACAGCAACACTAGTACAAACCAGTGAGAACACCCTAGCAACTGCATAGCAACACACTAGAAGCAACTCAGAACACCCTAGCAACCACATAGCAACACACTAGAAACCACTCAGAACACTCTAGCAACTGCATAGCAACACACGAGAAGCAACTCAGAACACCATAGCAACCACATAGCAACACTACAAACAACTCAGAATATCCAAGCAACTGCATTGCAACACTAGAAGCCACTCAGAACACCTTAGCAACCACACAACAACACTAGTACAAACCAGCGAGAACACCCTAGCAACTGCATAGCAACACAATAGAAGCAACTCAGAACACCCTAGCAACCACATAGCAACACACTAGAAACCACTCAGAACACTCTAGCAACTGCATAGCAACACACGAAAAGCAACTCAGAACACCATAGCAACCACATAGCAACACTACAAACAACTCAGAATATCCAAGCAACTGCATTGCAACACTAGAAGCCACTCAGAACACCTTAGCAACCACACAACAACACTAGTACAAACCAGCGAGAACACCCTAGCAACTGCATAGCAACACAATAGAAGCAACTCAGAACACCCTAGCAACCACATAGCAACACACTAGAAACCACTCAGAACACTCTTGCAACTGCATAGCAACACACAAAAAGCAACTCAGAACACCATAGCAACCACATAGCAACACTACAAACAACTCAGAATATCCAAGCAACTGCATTGCAACACTAGAAGCCACTCAGAACACCTTAGCAACCACACAACAACACTAGTACAAACCAGTGAGAACACCCTAGCAACTGCATAGCAACACACTAGAAGCAACTCAGAACACCCTAGCAACCACATAGCAACACACTAGAAACCACTCAGAACACTCTAGCAACTGCATAGCAACACACGAAAGGCAACTCAGAACACCATAGCAACCACATAGCAACACTACAAACAACTCAGGATATCCAAGCAACTGCATTGCAACACTAGGAGCCACTCAGAACACCTTATCAACCACACAGCAACACTAGTACAAACCAGTGAGAACACCCTAGCAACTGCATAGCAACACACTAGAAGCAACTAAGAACACCCTAGCAACCACATAGCAACACACTAGAAACCACTCAGAACACTCTAGCAACTGCATAGCAACACACTAGAAGCAACTCAGAACTCCATAGCAACCACATAGCAACACTACAAACAACTCAGAATATCCAAGCAACTGCATTGCAACACTAGGAGCCACTCAGAACACCTTATCAACCACACAGCAACACTAGTACAAACCAGTGAGAACACCCTAGCAACTGCATAGCAACACACTAGAAGCAACTAAGAACACCCTAGCAACCACATAGCAACACACTAGAAACCACTCAGAACACTCTAGCAACTGCATAGCAACACACTAGAAGCAACTCAGAACACCATAGCAACCACATAGCAACACTACAAACAACTCAGAATATCCAAGCAACTGCATTGCAACACTAGAAGCCACTCAGAACACCATAGCAACCACACAACAACACTAGTACAAACCAGTGAGAACACCCTAGCAACTGCATAGCAACACACTAGAAGCAACTCAGAACACCCTAGCAACCCCATAGCAACACACTAGAAACCACTCAGAACACTCTAGCAACTGCATAGCAACACACTAGAAGCAACTCAGAACACCATAGCAACCACATAGCAACACTACAAACAACTCAGAATATCCAAGCAACTGCATTGCAACACTAGGAGCCACTCAGAACACCTTATCAACCACACAGCAACACTAGTACAAACCAGTGAGAACACCCTAGCAACTGCATAGCAACACACTATAAGCAACTAAGAACACCCTAGCAACCACATAGCAACACACTAGAAACCACTCAGAACACTCTAGCAACTGCATAGCAACACACTAGTGTTAATTTCGTCACCTATTTTTAATTTAGTCTTAGTCTTAGTCTTGTGCCAAATGTCCTTGTTAGTTTTAGTCATATTTAGTCATTCACATATCTTTTTTTGTTAGTCAAGTTTTAGTCGACTAAAAGTCTCGTCATTTTAGTCTAGTTTTAGTCAAAAGAAAACTCAAGGTATCTTAGTCAAGTTTTAGTCGACTAAAAGTCTTTTAATTTTAGTCTAGTTTTAGTCAAAAAAGAACTCAATATATTTTAGTCTAGGTTTAGTCAAAAAATTGTAGTCTTTTTTTAAAATAACACATTATTACTGAGATTATTACTGATACACATTTCAGTTAAAAAAAAGTGTTTCACATATCTCAAACATTGGTTAAATGTCAAAATTACCTGACAAAATACACTTGTTGAATGATTTTTGTTGAATGCAAATGTTAAACGTGTCTGGTTTTCAATTTCTGATTTAGGAGACACATTCACAAATGATTAACCCTTTCAGTGGTGAGTTTAAAATATTCTAGCGGACCCCTGAGAGTGAGTTTTTTTTAAGCGACAGTTTTTTTAGAACGTTCGTCCTTATTGTTTCCATGGCGACGCATCAAGCTTGTCACGTGACACAACACAGACACAATAACACTGTATGACAGATAGATCGCTTTTATTTCGTTTTTCCTTTTTTATCCAGAATACTCACACACTTGCTTACCATGCCATGAACTATCTAATATTCCGATTCACAAATATGTGTGAATTAGTATGTTTCGTCGTTTAAAACCCTGTATAAATGATCTGGATCGTAATCTGTAACGTGAGATGGGCGCGGCCATGTTTGTTCGCGCTGCCGTTCAGAGTCCTGTCAGCCGTATTTACAGCACATACATTCATCCGTTTCTCCCGAAATACATGCAAGTAAGTGGCTGGTGAACTAGAAGAGGAATGGAGTGAACTTTTTAGTTACTAAGCCTATGTGTATGTGATATGAATAAAACACATCGGCAAATTATATTTGAATAGATTGTTATTTGCTGCTTCCATAGACCTATGTGTGTATTTTACAAACTCTAAATGTCTCCTTTTACTAGTACTTATGTGTATTTAAATGTCTGAAACCTAAAATAAGCGTTATGTGGTTAAAAACACTGCATAGTTGTGATTATATGACAAGAGCAGAGCTCGTCCGTCTCTGGCTCAGCGGCGCCAGCCAGCGCGCCAAAGCGCAGTTTGAATATTTTAAAGCCGTAACAGCTGATGAAAAAGCAGAGACGATTGTAGACGAAAATGAAGAGAGATTTTATCTTAGTTTTTATTTTATGCAAAACATTTTCGTCTCGTCTTTTTTCGTCAACAATAATGCATGTTAATTTAGTCTTAGTCAGCGTTTTTGGACAGTGGTGCAGTCTTGTCATCGTCTCGTCTTAGTCATGAAAAAAAGGGTCGTTGACGAACATATTTCGTCTCGTCTCGTCTGACGAAATTAACACTACAACACACTAGAAGCAACTCAGAACTCCATAGCAACCACATAGCAACACACTATAAACAACTCAGAACACCTTGGTAACTGCATAGAAACACACTAGAAACCACTCCCAACTGCATAGCAACACTAGAAGCAACTCAGGACACCCCAGCAACTGCATAACAACACTATAAACAACTCAGAACACCCTAGCAACTGCATAGCAACATTAGGAGCCACTCAGAACACCATGGCAACTGCATAGTAACAGCATGGCAAACACCCATAGCATTCTAGCCATGTTTTACTAGAAATGATGACTAGCAAACTGGTTAGATACCAGGAACAATTAATTTAATAAAGGATACATTTAGATTTCTTGACTAGAAATTCAGCAGATACTCACCAATATTCTTACTAGGGTTGAACAAGAGTTTATTCCTTTGCTTTTTGCTTTTCTTTGCACACCAAAGTTTCCCTGAAAAAAGAAGAATTATTATCAGTGAACTTTCCACACAAAGATCAACAGCAAGGATGATAAAAGCTCTAAGAAGCAGTTCAGATGTACGTTTGTGTCTGTATACAATTTTTTTCTTCTGGCAGGAAGTAAGTGAGTTTTAGACAGACAAGGTCCAGCTCACCCTTAAACTCTTGATTTCTGTCTGTGATGGTTTTCTTCATGGCTTCTCTGTGCTGTTGGAAGCTCTTCCCTTGAACAAATACAATATTTGATGACCACTGATGATATTGTCTTGGTGCTGCACCACACATACGGTACTAGACATGCAACTATTAGTTAGAAAAAGACTATATTATAACATTGTACTCACTGAACCTGAGTTTAAATTAATTAGGCAAATAAAAAGTGAAAGAATATTTGATTGAGTGTTGCCCTATTTAGCAAAAAACTATTTTTTTCAATGGATTTACATTGCATTTTTTCTGTCTCTATCCTGTAACTCATCAGACACTATGGTAAATTTACTCACCAGGTATAAGGCCAGCGAGGGGCTTCTGGTCCTCATGTCCGTCCTTGTATGCCTGCCACCAGTTGGGGTCGTCCTGGCTAGTGACGTGAAGGATGTCTCCCTTTTGGAAGGACAGACCGAGCTCTCTGCATGGCACATATGGGTCGTCAGATGGGTCATAGCTGAAGTTTGCCTTCACATGCATCTGGAAAGAAAGAGAACGAGAAGGAGAAGTGAAGGACACTACTAATTACTTCATGCATAGATAAGGCAATCCCAGAATGCAATGTGGCAAGAAGACCACAAGGGTTTAAAACAAAGTTGAAGACAAGCCTAGAAAAGGTGGCACACGTCCAAACGAAAGAATGAAAATAAAGAAATTAAAGATTAAGTCATACCACAGTTGGTCTGTGAAGAGATATTTTGTTTTGAGAGTTTGGGATGAGAAGAAACGTGAGGGAACCGTGCATGCAGGACTAGAGACAAACAAGAAGAACATAGATGTAAACTGATTTTATTTTTTTGAAAGAAGGAAATAAATACTTTTATATAGCAAGGTAAAGACATTTATAATGCTGCAGTAAATTATTTCAAATAAATGCTTTTCTTTATGTTCATCAAAGTATCCTGAAGAAATAAAAATGTATCATGGTTTCCACAAAAATCAAATGTGAAGCAGTTTTTAACATTGATAATAACACTAAATGTTACTTGATCAGCAAGCCCAAACTTTACATCAACAAATGATTATGGTAAAATGTTTCTAAGGGTTCAGGACTTTCTGGATCTCACCAGTATGTTGTGAACATCATTAACACTTTTTCCACGAACTGAAACGCTGTTGATCTCCAGGATTTCATCTCCTTCACTGAGCAGGTTGCTTTTCTCAGCCGTCCCACCACTCACTACCCGACTGACGATAACGCGGTCATCTTCGTTCCGCACTGTCACACCCTAAACATGTAAAAGACCAAATATACAACAAACACATTGTCAAAAACTACAGTAACGCATTCAATGCTGCCCATAGAGATTATATATATAAATTAACAACTTTGAAACTTACCAGAGGCATGTCACGTGTTTTCTCCAGGGAAACCAGTTTGGTGGTCTTTTCATCCTGGTCCACAGATTCAATAGTTTCGAAATCCAATTTCTGCTCAGCGATACAGTCATGAGCTTCCATCAGGGCCTGAGGAAGAGACACAAACATCAACATTGGTGAATGGAGATGTCAGCAAAAACTGGAATGATCCAGAACCCGTTAGCAACCTCATAGCAACACCATGGGTAGCAACCACCCAGAACACCCATGCATTTGCACAGAGACAAAAACACTTATAGCACTTCAACATCTACCCAGCAACAACTTTGCAACCTCCCAGAACGCCATAGCAACAGCATAGCAACATTTTAAATGTTTAGAGTACCTTAATAACTGCATAGCAAGACCCTAACAATCACCTAGCAACTCTTTAGTAAACACAGAAAATATAGCAACTACCTAGCAACAGCCAGAACACCATAGCAACTGCATAGGAATATTTTAAAACACTCGGAACTATTAAGCACCTGCACAACACCCTAGCCTAGCAACCACATACCAATTCCCTAGCAAGCACAGAGAAGAACCTAGCAACTCCCTTGCAACCACCCATAATAACCACATAGCAGCATTTTAAAACTCATAGAACACATAAGACACTGAACATATAGACACTGCATATCAATACCCAAGAAACCAATCAACTCCCTATCATATACTAAGAACACCCTAGCAATCATCTAGAACACAATAGCAACCACACATTTTAAAACACTTAGAATACCTTAGCAACACAATAGCAACCACCTATCAACTCCATATCCAACACAGACAACACCCTAGCAATAGCCTAGCAATAGAACTATTTAACACCTGCATAGCAACATCCTAGCAACCAACATATGGATTCCACAATAAACACAGACAACATCCTAGCAATAGCACAGCAATTCAGAACACCACAGCAACCACACAGGAACATTTTAAAACAATTAGAGCAAGTTAACACCTGCATAGCAACACCATAGCAACTGACTATCACCTCCACATTAGATACAGAGAACACCCTAGCAACTACCTAGCAATAATCTAGTGATACCCTAGCAACCGTCTAGAACACAATAGTAACTACACCACAACATTAAAAAAAAAAACAGAACACCCTAGACACAGCATAGCAACACCCTAGCAAACAACTATTCATTCTATATCAAACACAGAGAACACCCTGGCAATAGCCAAGCAACACAGAATACCACAGCAACAAAGTAGCAACATTCCTTAGACACTGCATAGCAACACACCAGCAACCAGAGAACACCCTAGCAATAGCCTAGCAACCCAGAATACAACTGAGAACAACCACATAGCAACATTTAAAAACACTTAACACTTAAAACAACTTAACCTGCATAGCAACACCCTACCAACCACCTATCAAATCCCCACTAAAAAAAGAACACCCTAGCAACTATCTAGTAATAGCCTGGTGTTGCCCTTGCTATCACCTAGAACACCATAGCAACTACATTGTAACATTTTAAAACACTTGGAACTCCTTAGACTCTACATGGCAACACCCTAGCAACCAACTTCATATCAACCACAGAGAACACTCCAGCAATAGTCCAGAAACCCAGAACACAACAGCAACTGCATATCAACATTTTAAATTACTTAGAACAAATTACCACATGCATAGCAACACCCTAGAAACCAACATATCAAACACAGAGAACACTCTAGCAATAGCCTAGCAACCCAGAACACTGCAGCAACCACTTTGCAATATTTTAAAACACTTAGAACAAATTACGACCTGCATAGAAACACGCTTGCAACCACCTAGCAACTCCTTTATAAACACAGAAAATATAGCAACACCCAGAACACCATAGCAACTGCATATCAACATTTTAAATGAACACCCTAGCAACCAACTATCAACATATCAAAAACAGAGAACACTCTGTGCAAGCAATAGCCTAGCAACCCAGAACAGCACAGCAACCACTTAGCAATATTTTAATTTAAAAACTAGAGCAACTTAACACCTGCATAGCAACACCCTAGCAACTACTACAATGGCCTAGCATTATAGTGGCAACCTTAATGTAAAAATTAAGTTATGCAAAATTACTGTATGTATTGAAAACACATGCCCTCAAACACTGCCCTAAAAACGTAATTTAAACAAGCAAAAAGTCAAACTTCTTTAAACTGAGAAGTACCAGAACAAGTTCCCGCCCATTTCATTTAACCCAAGACTCTGTCCCAGCTACAGGATTGGCGCTTTACCTTACTGAAGGTGACAGGTGTCTCGTACCTCACTATAATAACCCCTGGCGACATCAGTTTCTGCCAAACACGACCCACAGCTTAACCTGAACGTAAACCCGATCCTCCATAATCTCCCACAGTGCTGTCAATCATCACATCACCTCTTACCTCCTCACGCATTCACACTGTATGAAGAAAAACAGAGCCACACTGTTTTAAATGGCCATCAGGATGCCCACAGCGTGTGTGGTGACAGACCACAGCGGGAGGGCTGAATATCTGCGGGGAGGGGAGTCATCTCGTGGCGTGTTCTGTGGCAGGTATCTGTGTCTAAGGCCGTTAATTGGATATAACCTGTGGTGTGTACAAATAGACACCCGGGGAAGTTGTTTTCACGCCCTTGCTAGGGTTTGATGTGGGCCTGAATATGTTACACACTAAATCAAGTCTGATTCTTTGATCAAATGACTGATTGGAAATTTTGTGCATCTGCTTCACTAGTTCAGGCGTGCTCTGATATAGATACAGACAGGAGGATAAACGCTGACAACATTGTGAGAATGTTCCTTGTTAGCTTGGTTTATGCGTTGAAAAGTCTGGCCTTTAGAGACCTAACGTTTCTGCATTTTTATTGCTGATGTCAAAGACTGTGTGTCCAATCAAACTTCAGTAAAATGATGAATCTTGCGTGAGATTCATTTCTCATGATTTACCTGCAGGCGTGGTGACATCAGCAGGCCTGTGAGTTCTGTGGCTTCAGTGTGTTTGCTAGACTGCAGGACACTCTCCACCTAAAGATCAAGAACAAGTCAACAACACAGATGAGAAAAGAGTTTCACCTAGACCTGTACAGCATCACTATGACTGTTGCTTATTAGAGTAACCTGATGCAGACAGTCCAATACTTCATTACATTTTTATGCACAGTTTGCACAACTCAAATGTCCCAGCTGAATTTACTGCAAATGAAAAAAATAAAATAAAATTTGGTTAGGAAAGAATAGTTTAGCCCTTAGGGCATCCAAGATGTAGAGGAGTTTGTTTCTTCATCAGATTTGGAGAAATGTAGCATTCCATCACTTGCTCACCAATGGATCCTCTGCAGTGAATGGGTGCCGTCAGAATGAGAGTCTGAACATCTGATAAAAACATCACAATAATCCACAAGTAATCCACACCACTCACCACCATCAGTTAACGTCTTGAGAAGCTAAAAGCGGCATGTTTGTAAGAAACAAAAGCATCAATAAGCCATTTTTAACTTCAAACTAGTCCATAATCCATAACAACACTTTCTCCAGTGAAAAAGTCTATCTCCTGTTGTCTCTCACATCAAAATCCACAAATATATTTGTTTAGAGCCAGAGGCGGACAGTAGTGAAGTATTTTACTCTTTTACTCTTCACTCAATTTAAACATATCTGTAGTTTATCAGACTGTTTTTCTTTGGAAAACATTTCTTCACTACATTCCAAAACATAATGTCATACTTTTTACTGCACTACATTTCATAGATAAAAGTTGTTGTTTGTTTTACTTTTAATACTTAAGAACATTACAAATGTAGTACTTTTTATACTCAAGTAAATCTTTTAGATTTCTAATGTGGTTAAGCATTAAATTATATTTAATATGAAACGTAGTGCAGTAAAATCTACAATATTATGCTTTGGAATGTTGTGAAGTAAATTTTTCTAAAGAAAAACAGTCTCAGATAAACTACAGACACATTTTAAAAGTACTTTTATAGCAGGGTAAAGATACTTTACTATTGTCCATCTCAGTTTAGAGCTGATTTCTCTCTCGATTCAGACCAGACCATTTTTTCACTGGAGGTAATGTTATATGGATTATGCACTTGAATTTTAACCAAAAGCAACAGTTTAAAGCTAAAAATGCCATAATAATGATTTGTTTCTTACAAACATGCAGCTTTTGGCTTCTCAAGATGTTAACTGATGGACTAGAGTGGTGTGGATTACTTGTTAATTATTGTGATGTTTTTATCAGCTGTTTGGACTCTCATTCTGACGGCACCCATTAGCTGCAGAGGATCCATTGGAGAACAAGTGATATGATGCTACATTTCTCCAAATCTGATGAAGAAATAAACTAATTTACATCTTGGATGGCCTTAGAGTGAGTAGATGTTTTAGCAAATTTTCCTTTTTGGGGTTAACTATTTCTATGATAGATTTTCCTAGTCTAAGAAACATCCAATCAGTCCACAATGGATTAAAAATCTGACTGAAATATCCTGTTTCCAAATGAAATATCACATTAAAAAAAAAAAAAAAAAAAAGGCTTATGAATGTGATTTCATGTTGAGTATGTGATGAAACAGTTTGCTAACACCTCTCTGCGCTGCATTACACACCTAATCAGCACACACACATGCAGTGACTGTATTAATCCATTAGATCTCATTCTGGCCTCCAGAATCTAGTCGTAGTATCTTGTCTCAGTCCATAAGCCAATGGCGGATTACAAACCCAGCTTCATCCAGCTACATGCTTTGGCACAGGGCAGATCAGCCAATTACCATGTCCTTATTAAGCACTTCAGACGCCTTTGCTCAAGTACAATGACTACAAATACTCAAAAAAGAACAAGTTTACATATATATGTGTACAAGTTTGCAGGATTGTAGCATGCATGGGATATCTGGAAGACCTCACAAGTGTGCAGTATGCACATATGATAGCACACAATGCAATGTGTTTGACTAGACCTTCAATTTCCAGTATATGAGCTGGAAGTAAATATCTGTTCTCTTTTGGATTTTAGAAAACATTCAAATGTAACATTTCCATGATGTTTAAAAAAATTATAATTTGAATTTTGCCTTAAAGGGATAGTTCACCCAAAATCTGCTTACTGACCAGGGCATCCGAGATGTAGGTGACTTTGTTTCTTCAGTAGAACACAAACAAAGATTTTTAACTCATGCCGTTGCTGTCATACAATGGCAATCAATGGGCACCAAATCTTTGAGAGTACAAAAAACATACACAGACAAAACCAACTTAAACCCTGTGGCTCGTAACGATACATTGAGGTGTTAGGACACACAACAATCGGTCTGTGCAAGAAACTGAACAGTATTTATATCATTATTTATCTTTAATCCACCGCAACATCGAACTGTATTGAGTGCGTTCACAACAGCCGGCGCGTGGTGCGTCAACGTGCTCTGGCAATGTGGTTGGTGAAAAGTCAACACTTCCAGATGAGTTTGCATAAAGAAACAGAATCGTTTAGTTTTTATTCGGTTGCCAGAATCAGGATAAGCACAAGTAATTACCATTTTGAGAGGCAATGAGTGACAGATCACTTCCGTAAGTGCATCTACTATGGCAGATCAAGTAGACGCGTCAAGCGCCGGCTGTTGTGAACGCACTCAGGACAGTTGAATATTGTGCTGGATCAGAGGTAAATAATTATATAAATAAATGTTCATTTTTTTGCACAGACTGATCATTTTGTGTCTTAAGACCTCAATGTATCGACACAAACCACAGGGTTTATTTTGGATTTGTCTGTGTATGTTTGTTTTACTCTCAAAGATTTGGTGCCCATTGACTGCCATTATATGACTGACAGACTGCAACGGTTTGAGTTAAAAATCTTGGTTTGTGTTCTACTGAGGAAACAAAGTCACCTACATCTTGGATGCTCTGGGGAAAGCAGATACGCATCCATTTTAAATTTTGGGGTGAACTATCCCTTTAACATTCACATAATCAAAATTTTTTGTTTTAAATTGTGTCTGTCTATGAGACAATTTAGTTCTCTTTTTTCAGGATGTTCAGTGAACATTCCCATAATGTCGGAAAAAAAATTAAGTTCAGTCAACTCAAAAAAGTTCAGTCAACTTGAAATGTTAAGTTGTACTAAGCGACAACTCATATATTTGAGTTGATTAAAAAAAATTGGGTTTGTTAAACTTAAAAGCTATGTAAGTTACCAAGCTGCCTTAAAATTTTCAGTTGAATCAACCCAAATATCTAAGTTGTCACTTAGTACAACTTCACATTTAAAGTTGACTGAACTTAAAATTATTTTAAGTTGACTGAACAAATTGTTTTTCACAGTGCAGAATATTCCCCTAAGATTTGCATAACCAACCAATAAATAAATATGTATTTTTAATGTTAAAAACATTCAAAATGAACATTTTTATAACTAAACAGAAACGTTAACAAAACATTTTTATAATGTTAAGCTAGTATTTTGTTCTGAGTATGTCAGTTATGGAGCTGAATGTTGGACTGGTAGTGTGTTGTACCTCGTCTCTGAGCTGCTGTGCGTTTGCGGTGAGCGGGAACGGCGGGCAGAGGCGTCTCATGCTCTGAGCCACGCTGCGGTGCATGATGAACGCCTGTTGGAAATCCGACTGCAGCAGCAGCTCCAACAGCAGCTCAACGTCCTGCTGACTCTCAGCATCTGTCAGACGCAGCTGCAGACGCAGCAGAGAGTCAAGCAAATCACCCAGCTCTGACAACACAGAGAGAGAAAGAGAGAAATAAATTGGTTGTTAATGAAATTTACAGCCAAAAAATATGAACTGATACATTTAATAGACTTTTCCAGTCACTTCTGTTTACTAAATAAGATAAAACATGCACTGCCTGGATGAAGACAGCTTATTTATTAGAAAAAAATAACAACCCAAAGATTTAGATTAAAAGCTTTTAATTTTATGCAAACTATTTAATTACCATAAAAAAAGTACACACTTCACCTTTGAGGCTTTTATATGGTATACCATTATATTTGCCCCCAAAACATTGGGTAAATTCCACTTTCAACCCACACTGTGAATGTGAAATGAAATATCAAATATCTAAATCACTACCAAACATTATCTTGTGTTTTACTCAGCGAGTAAGCCGTTTTTATCCTAAGGGATCCAAGTGCACTTCTTACAGGGACAATCCTCCTGGAGAAACATGAGGAACCTGAGGTTAAGAGTCATGCTTACGAGTGTAGAGGTGAACTCTGGAGATCACTGGAGTTTAGTTTAAGCAGCATAGTCACTTTGTTGATATTAAATGCTTACCAAGGCTGCATTTATTAGCTAAAAATACAGTAAAAACAGCAATTATTTTAAATTTTTATTACAATTTAAAATAGCCGTTTTCTATGTGAATAGACTGAAAATTGTAATTTACTTCTGTGATCAACGCTGAATTTTTACCATCATTACTCCAGTCTTCATTGTCACATGATCCTTCAGAAATCATTCTAATCATTAGGGCCCGAGCACCCAATAATGACTGATTGCAGAACAGCAGAACCATACGTCACAGCAGTCACACGGCAGCAGCGCCGCGGCAGCAGGCTCAGACGGTAGTGGGCGGAGTCTCCTGCTGCAGCCCAATCAGGTCCCACAAAATATCCGTCCTAAATAGTATTCGAAAATAGAATTGGTATGTCCTAAAAAGTATTCCAAAGATTTCCGGACGGTCTACTACAATTTACCTTTAGAATTCGAAGTACGGATTAATGCGCACTCTAACGGCTATTATATTGCCCACAACACATTGCGTGTTGAACGAGGATTTGATTAGAACTACACATACGCATAAAAAGTGTAAAAAAAAACTACAAACATGGCGTATATGCGCGACCAACGGATGGGTAGAAAAATGGGGTTTAAGTTATAAATAATCAGTGTGTAACCTTATAAAAAATATTTATTTAATGTTATTCGCGTTATATTTCATGTGCAGTAACATAATGAACTTTTATAATGGCAGAAACAAATGATGAGAGTCTGCTGGCCAAAGAGCCCTTCATGTTTCACTTTAAATTTAAGGATGATATGGACATTTCCTTAATGAGTGTGTGAACAAATCATGCCTCTGGATTAATTGCATGTTTAAAGAGTTTTGATTTATTTTAGGTTTAAACTAATTTAGTTAGGTGAGTAATGTGTGGTTATTATTGTTGTTAAATGTGTGCCTTCTGTGCTATATGTTTTGTTTGATTTTGTAATATTTTTTTGGAAAATCCAGTTTATGATGGGTATAGTGTATAGTACATGGTATTATGTACAATGAAAAATTGGTTAATACTGAAATGATTAGGCAAAAAATATAGTTTAACTAAATAAAAACATTCTATTGCTCAAGTTTTGTTTTGTTTTTTGTTTTAGCTTTGTACTCAGTTTATACTGTTTAAAAATATATAGAAAAATATAAGTTGATCATTATTTTCACCCACTTTCGATCTCAGATGGAGACTCCGCCCACTACCGTCTGAGCCTGCTGCCGTGGCGCTGCTGCCGTGTGACTGCTGTGACGTATGGTTCTGCTGTTCTGCAATCGGCCCTATCTCCCTGATGAAGGGAAAAAAGAAAAACTGAAATGCAGTTCACGCTTTTGACCACTGGATGGCGAGAAAGCCATAAACTTCTGTACTAATCTGAACTCGTTTTGAGGATCTAAAAATGAGTCCCTTTTCATTATGATCAGCAAGTGGAAAAATACTATGGATTTCTGTCCAGTTAAACATATGTTTTGGCTTGATTATCTGTAGTAGTCCAACAGAAAATATCTGAATGCTATAAACTGGAGTGTTACTGAGAAGCAGCACACAAGTTTAAAATGAACAGAACAAAAAACTTCTGTAAACTTTCTGTAGCTGTCCTTGATATATACTTCTGGTTTTAATATTTGTGCAGTGATTATTGTGGGATTAACCACTGACCCACTCTTGAATCAAATACACATACATTTGTTTTTCTGTCATGGTGGGAACTTCTTTTGTTTTATATTAAGCTAATGATAATGATACTGCCAAAAATCAAGGACGACATTAGCAACCAGCAAGCAGGAATGGTATTTACTTAGGAAGAGGGTCATTTCATGCTTTATTTGTGTCACAGCTCCTTCGTTTGCATCATGCGTATTTGGTGTCGCAGCAATGATATTTACTTTTTAACTATTCATGTTATTCATTTAAATTTAAATTACAGAATTATTGGGCATTAAATAACAAACACATTAAAATCACAAGAATTTTGACGAGGAGTTTTGCAGGCCCTCGTAATGCTAAATAAATCTCTATATAAATCTGAAAGATCTGCATCATGCATATAGTACAATTTACATAGCTTTGATTTACACCATTCATCCTCTATTATTTTCTCCATCTCTCTTTCCTTCCTTCCTCTTTTCCTCTCTGTGAATCTCATCATCACCACACAGCTGTTGGTTAATGAGACTCTCATCTTTCATTTTCAGTGGTTTTTGTGATGAAAATGATGTTTCTTCTCACAAAAAAATACTGAGTGAAAGTTTTAGCAAATTAAAAAAAAGAAAAGATTAATTACCAAAATGAATGTCGGTAAGCAGGAAAGATTTTCTGTATATGAAGCTACACTGAGACGTGAATCTAATATGATGATTCCCCTTGATGAAGACAATTATATATTGTCATGTGCGTTCAAAAAATATTTATTCTGTGTTAAAAATAACTATTATGTGTGATAAAGACAACAAAATTACATTGATTGTTTCTCAAATTAAATAAATGTATAAATAATGAAAACTAATTGTTAGCTGAAAAGTATTTACTTTTCATTAAGCTTATCTGCATGTCTGAGATTAGCATTTTTTTCTTTTGATTTATGTCTTGTTGTTGCAACTAATGCTGCTAATAGAATAAAATAAAACAGTCAGAAGGTCATTATCATAAAATAAACACTGTGATTGATAAATATGTTTAATTAAGCACTGCTAACAACATAATCAAATTAAAACCGACTGAGAAATATAAAACAACTGATTTAAAGATGTTCATTTTATATATAGAAGCAATATATTGCAAAAAAAAAAAAAAAAAAAAAAACATGCATATTATGCATACAAATATTCACGTAGTTTTGTCATTCGAAGTGGTTCATGGAAATGGGCAACCACTAAAATGTTCTTTTAGTGCAATTTATTTTTAATATGGCCTTTAGAAAGAAGAAAGAAATATTGTCACATTCAGTGAATATAAACTGACACATTTTTCACTGTACAACATATGACTGATTGGCTGTTGTCCCCATAACAAAGAAGCTAATTTGACGTGAAAACAGTCAAATGTAGATAAATGAAGAAAAGACTATGAAGAGAATAATCATTTGTCTCTTCTTCCTCCTCATGATTGGCTGAGACCAAGACCATGAGGCTCTTTCACTCAGTAAATGAATCAGATAAACAGCAAAAACTGGGGCAGTCAGCACGACTCCTGATTACAGCTTGTAATCCCAATTATACCTCCTTCCAAACAGGCAAACAAATACACACACACACACAGTTCCCTCCAGCTGTTAGTCAGAAAAGGACCCATCCCTGCTGTGCCCACAGACTGCCAGAGTTGCCTGACGACCCACATGGTTAATTACTGGGCACATGTGTGAGGCTCTGCCCACATGTCTTAAAGACTGAGTTATATTTGCATTAGCAGAGGCTTTGCATTCTTCTCATATAGAGCTGAAGTGAATGAAGATCAATGGTGCATGTGATTATCAGAACAGAAGTTTCACAGCATGTGTTTCTTGAGTGGAAAAAGAGTGTCAGTCAGAACAGACGTCATTCTCTGTCAGAACACAAATTAATACACAGAATTAATTTAGTTGAAGAAACAGTGAAACATCTTTAAGTTGCCATGTAGCAGAGGGAGTGAAAGATCTATTCTTCCATTTTGTGACATACAGGTGTATCTCAATAAATTAGAATGTTGTGGAAAAGTTAATTTATTTCAGTAATTCAGCACAACTTTAGAAAACTTCCTCAATTCGGCGTGGCATGGAGGTGATCAGTCTGTGGCACTGCTGAGGTGGTATGCAGGCCCAGGTTTCTTTGACAGTGGCCTTCAGCTCATCTGCATTTTTTAGTCTCTTGTTTCTCATTTTCCTCTTGACAATACCCCATAGATTCTCTATTGGGTTCAGGTCTGGTGAGATTGCTGGCCAGTCAAGCACACCAACACCATGGTCATTTAACCAACGTTTGGTGCTTTTGGCAGTGTGGGCAGGTGCCAAATCCTGCTGGAAAATAAAATCAGCATCTTTAAAAAGCTGGTCAGCAGAAGGAAGCATGAAGTGCTCTAAAATTTCTTGGTAAACGGATGCGGTAACTTTGGTTTTCAAAAAACACAGTGGACCAACACCAGCAGATGACATTGCATCCCAAATCATCACAGACTGTGGAAACTTAACACTGGACTTCAAGCAACTTGGGCTATGAGCTTCTCCACCCTTCCTCCAGACTCTAGGACCTTGGTTTCCAAATGAAATACAAAACTTGCTCTCATCTGAAAAAAGGACCACTGGGCAAGAGTCCATTTTTTCTTCTCCTTAGACCAGGTAAGATGTCTCTGATGTTGTCTGTGGTTCAGGAGTGGCTTAACAAAAGGAATACGACAACTGTAGCCAAATTCCTTGACTTGTCTGTGTGTGGTGGCTCTTGATGCCTTGACCCCAGCCTCAGTCCATTCCTTATGAAGTTTACCCAAATTCTTGAATCGATTTTGTTTGACAAGCCTCTCAAGGCTGTGGTTCTCTTGGTCGGTTTCACTCAACTTTCTGTTAACATGCTTGGATACAGCACTCTGTGAACAGCCAGCTTTTTTGGCAATAAATGTTTGTGTCTTACCCTCCTTGTAAAAGGTGTCAGTGATTGTCTTCTGGACAACTGTCAGACCAGCAGTCTTCCCCATGATTATGTAGCCTAGTGAACCAAACTGAGAAACCATTTTGAAGGCTCCGGAAACCTTTGCAGGTCCTTTGAGTTGATTAGCTGATTGGCATGTCACCATATTCTAATTTGTTGAGATATGAATTGGTGGGTTTTGTTAAATGTGCCAAATCATCACAATTAAAAGAATTAAAGGCTTAAACTACTTCAGTCTGTGTGCATTGAATTTATTTAATAAACAAATTTCACAATTTGAGTTGAATTACTGAAACAAATTTCACTTTTTCACAACATTCTAATTTATTGAGATGCACCTGTATATCCAATTGAAACATATTCAGATTTAAAATAATAAAGTAGAATTCACTGGTTGCTGATTAGATGGAGATGGATCTAAATTTAAACTTTCAAGCAGAAACACGCTGTTTTCGTGCATGCCTCTTTAAATGCAAATGAGCTGGTGCTCCCTGGCCCCTTTTCCAGAATAGGGCTTTGCCTTTATAGCTCTTACCTCAGATACTTTGCTAAAAACATCTGTCTGATTTTGATTATCATGGTTATTTCACTGAAATCATGCGTTTTAAACCATATTAGTTTAAACTTCTGATATATGGTTTTCTTAATGCACACATCTGAAGCACACACACAGAAAGTGGTGGTAATATTATAACAAGATCCCCTTTCTACATCACAAGGGGAGCAAAATCTGAGTGGCTTGTTTTTGTTCACAAGCTTGGAGAAAAAGGCTAACCAAAAAAAAAAAAAATACTGGGTTGTTCTTTTTCACATTTTCTGGGGTGGTAGATGCACTGGGGACCTGATTATAGCACTTAAACAAGAAAAAAGTCAGATTTTCATGATATGTCACCTTTAAGGTGTGATAAACTTTGATATGAAATACTTGAGTTCTCATTTTTTCATGCTAATCTGATTTTCAGTTTGTATCCAGTTTTTGTTTGGTTGCATGCTAAACTCAGAAGAATGTCAATTACTATCTAACATAAACAAACTGAGTTTCCCTCAAGCTGTGAGCTGGACTGGAAAGTCTTTTGAGCACATCACAAAGTTAACATTTTTGTCCAGCTCCATTCTGTTGTTGATGACAGGCTCCGTTATGATTCATTTTGATCATCTATTATGAAAGATTAAACAAAAAGAATTAAAACAAGAGCCAAGAAAATACATCCTCTCATCCTTAATCTGCCATTGATACATTTGCTGTCATCTTTGTCATTTTTTTCCACCAGAGCTCTTTTAATTCTGCAGGCTAACTGTCATGTAGAATTTTGTCATCAAGCTTGTATTTTTCTCTCATCATCTTTTTTTCCCTCTTTTTTACTGTCAACCTCATTCTATTTTTACCCAAACAGCAGATGCACACATTGTGTGTGTGTCTGTGTGTAAAGTAATGTTCGATAGTAGCTACAGTCAAGCTAGCTTTTTTTTTTGAGAAAGCAGTTAGCTGCACAAGCTACAAACAAAAAAGTAGTTAAAACTATGAACCTATTTGAAATCAGCAAATACAACTAATACAACTAAAGAAGCTTAATTTATAGAACTAGAATAAGGAACAGCTACATATTTAGCTAAATATTCACTTCTGTGCAGGTTACGTCAGTTTAGCACACTAGCTTGCTGTAATATTTTCAGAAGTCTATGTATCATGCTAATGTTGAAATTTATGCCACCCCAGGTAGCACATGTACGTCTGCAAGATGTCTGTTGAAGATCTCTTGATCTGGAAAGCATCTGCTGTGTACAAATGTCTGACAGACATCTGTAAGATTTTAGTTTTAAATCATAAACATCTTAAAGAAATCTAATAGACATCTATTTGACATCTGATAGGAAACGTCCAATAGACGTATTGCAGATCATAGATATATATACGTAGATGCCTCATTAGTGACTGTTTCTATGGGCCTTTATACGTAAGCCGTCCGCCATTTTGCAGCGGTCCACTTGACGTCATTCACCCATAGATCTATGTAAATCACCATAGTAATCACTGAATATTTGAAATGCCACAGTCCTGAACAGCCGTTGGTCTGCGAACCTACAGTATGGTGAATGACGTCAAGTTGACCGTTCCAAAATGGCGGACGCATCTACGTGCTTTGAGCGGTCCAATGGGGTATCTACGTATATATATCTATGTTGCAGATGAGCAAACTACATCTTGCAGATGTCTTGCAGATTTAAATGCAGACGTCAAATAGATGTCTCTGAGATGTATGTGTGCTATCAGGGACATGTTCTGTAAGCATATCCTAACAGGGTTTTACAGCTAATGTTAGCCGCTTTGCTAATATATATAGCTATTCCTTAACACTAATATGATTTCCTTAAAAGAACTTCAACCCATAACATATCACAATAGCCAACCAACCAATTTGGTCAGTTACCCAGATGTGCAGTCATATTGGCAATCTTATGTAGGCCTAAACATTAGCATAGATTGAATGGTTAATGTACTACTGAATATGTTGTTCTGCAAATGTATGCTAATATATCTAAACCATGTCGAAACTGCTAAATCATAGACAAGGACTTTGTAAGCAGGAAAGGGTGCAATATTTTGACAAATTAAAGTTAATGGGCGGTAAAGATACGTACGAGCAGTATTAATTAAAATATTAGGCTAATATTTCACCTAGGCTACCTGACTGGAAATGATAAGAACAAACACAAATGTTGTCAAGATTCTTGCCCTGGAAATCCTGGTTCACTACTAGTTCAACCACAAACGCCTTTTGATACTTTTTTGCATCTTCTCCTTGATTTGTTATAACGTTTGGCAGTCTCCAAATGTTTTTCCGGTCCGACCGATTAGTACAGCCCAAAACATGACAATAACTGACTATTTTCAGCAGCAATAAATTAGCGAAATATGCGAGTTTCGTTCAGTTTAGTGGCATTGTTTACATTCAGTGTCGCTAATATAGCCGATTGACTACGCGTCATGAAAACACTCTATATGATCTTTTCACGCTAAATGATGTCAGTTAGTAAAGCATGCTAACAACACACACAAAAAGAAGAAAAATATGACTTAAAACTAGCGTAACCTGGTATGTGTGTGTTGTGGTAGTGTGTGTGTGCATTCATCTGGCTTTGTCCGCTCTAATGGGCATTCAGTGGAGATCAGACTGACATATAATCGATGAGTATAACCACACACACTTGGCTGATCCTGCATACTGAGCTCTCCACAGCGCTGAAGTTACCAGTCTACATCACAACATTTCTCAAGGACTTCTTTATGTCTTATTAGTTGCTAAATCTAATCACAGAGGAACTGTACGTTTTTCCATTTATTGTTGTGGATATTGTTAATGGAGCGTGTGAATGAACATGTATTGCTATGTTATCAACAGACAGCAGAGGGCACTGTTAAAACACTTTCGCTTTTAAACAGCATTTAAACCAGACAGACGCTCACAAACACTTAAAAGTCATATATGTATGCATGTACACAAGCACACAAATATACATATTCACACCCCTGCTGTTAAGATGTAGAAATGTCAGACTCTTCTGTAACTGCCACATAGGCTATGAGACACAGGGCAGATTATTAAATTTAAAGTACCGCTTCAGAGAAAAGGTTACAGCTAACAGGGTCACAGACAGCAACCTCTCTCCGCTGTCTCTCTGTGTAGGGAGCTTTCAAAGGCTGGATCGCATTGGTAATCTCAGTTTAAATACACAAATCCCCAGCCTCAATCCAATCAAAACTAATACTCACTCTCACACTCACATATACAGATTCTCAGCCAGCGTTGTTTGGTTCTGTCCCTACGGGATTTAATCCAGATTACCAGAGTCAGAGTCAGAGTTTTAATCTGAATACTATCATCCGCCTCTTTCAAATACACAAGCAAACAATCACACTCCTCTAGGGGGTGCTACAAACCAGATGTTTTGGATGACTTTACATTGATATTATAAGAGGAGGTTGTGTGTGTGTGTGTGTGTGTGTATGTGTGAAATCATAATGTTAAATACGCCAGCTGTAGTCGAGGTTAATAAAACGCTGTCTTTTTAAATAAGCAGTTTATGCTATTGTTGGCAGATGTTATGATTTCAAATATGTTATTTGAATTTAATCTTGAGTTTCAAGTAGATTAGTGTTTTCAAGTAGATATGAGCCGTACTTGCGTGAATAGACTTATCAAATCAGTGTAAAATGAACTGACTTGTCTTTTAAAGGCACATTTCAATGGCTGGTCTTGGTCTCTTGGTCTTGAGAATCCCTCTGAGAGCCGTTTTTCTCTTATTCATGAGTTCACATTTTTATTTAACACTTGTGTGAGATGAAGGTCTAGGGCTAAATACCCTCATGGACTGCTGAATTCATGAAGACTAAAATATTAATACATAATAGAAATCAATAGAAAAAGAGATGACATTTCCAATAGCTCAAACAGGAGAGCATGGAGCTACACTTTAAAACATAAAAGTCATCCCAAACCCGTAAGACCTTCAATCATCTTTAGAACACAAGCGCATACATGATACTGTCATGAACGGGTGTCAAAGACTGACAAGGAAGAGGTTGAATGAAGCCATTATTTTTGTTTTCTTTGTAGCTTTATAACATTAGGGTTGAACCACTGATGTCACATGGACTACCTTGACCGTGGTAGTTGCTTTGCTGTCTGTGCAGGGTCAGAAAGCTCTCGGATTTCATCACAAATATTAATTTGTGTTTCAAAGATGAATGAAGGTCTTACAGGTTTGGAATGACATGAGGGTAAGTATTTAATGACAGTTTTTTTTTTTGTTTTTTTTTTGGGTGAACTGTCCCTTTAATATCAATTTATATTAATTACCCTATCTTTACAGATTTTTTGGAGTGCAGCAACGCTTCTTCCAAAAAGCATCTTCCAAATGCATAATTGTGAATGAGATGCGGTTGGAGTGGTGGTGGGATGCTGGAAGCAGCTTCAGCATTGCTTTAACACAGAAGTTAATATCAAGTAACTTATGTTTCAAATAAAATCTGGCCTGTTAGTGAGTATATATTCTTCTCTGCCAACAAAAATAGTTCCAAAAGAAGCCAAAGCCATCAAATGTTGTGTGTTGCCAAGCAACGCACAGACTGGAATGGAGTATGTGAGTGGACTGGAGTGAGAGCAATTCTGTAATGTAACTCCAAATCCATTCCAGATTTTAACACTGCTGAGAGAAATATTCCATGAGCCAGAAAAAAATACAAACGCTCAATTTCAAAACACTTGCTCTTTGCTCCAGGCAAAATCAACTCTGCTCCCACTCAGTAATGCTCACATATTTATTTCTTATTTATAATTTATGATCTGCATTTTGTTATTAAAATAATATTACTTCCTATTTTAATTTAGTCTTTTTTTATTTATTTTCAATACAAACTGCAGTTTAAATGCAGCTTCAAAGGGCTCTACACGATCCCAGCCTAGGAATAAGGATCTTATCTAGTGAAACGATTGGTCATTTTCTAAAAACATAAAAATTTATATACTTTTTAACCACAAATGCTCGTGTTGCATTTGCTCTGCATTCATGACTTCATGCATTGCGTAGTCACGTTGGAAAGGTCACGTGTGATGTAGGCTGATATACTGAGCCAGTGTTTACAGAGTAAACGTGCAAAAAAAACAAAAAAACGCCCTTTACAAAAAAAAAAAAAAAGGCAAAACAACGATGTTGATCAATTTTTGAGTCTTTTGCCCCTACCCTGTGCTTTTGAACTGGAGTACACAGAGAAAGAACTAACTGCACATGACCTTTCCAATGTGAAATATGTCATGCTTGAAGTTGTAGAGAGAGCATTTGTGGTTAAAAGTATATAAATTTGTATTTTTTATGAAAACGGCTGACCGTTTCGCTAGATAAGACCTTCATTTCTTGGCTGGGATCGTGTAGAGCCCAACACGTTCTCACTCCCAACTCGTCACACATGTCAATATATTGACGCTTGGTCAGGACCCCTTGGCGTCGCTTTTTGACACTCACACTGTAAAAAGTTAAGTTCAAAAGTTAAGCTGAACCTAAGTTCAGCAGCTGCCTTAAAATTTTAAGTTAAATCAGCTTAAAAAAGTCATTTTAACTTATTACAATATAATGAGTTGATTTAACTTGTGAGTTGAAATGACTTAAGTTGATTTAACTTAAAATGTCAAGGCAGCTGCTAAACTTAAGTTTTTAAGTTGAAACTGGTGAAAACTTTTTACAGTGCAAGGTAACCCTTTAGTGTCATTTTTCGATGCACAGGGTCCTCCATTGTTTTCAGTTGTTTGTCTTAATTTAATGGTTTGCACTGTAAAAAAAAAAAAAGAAATAAATTTATGTAAATGTACACTTTCATTGGAGCATGTAACCCCACCCCTACCCTAAACCTACCTACTTCTAAACAATAACAGGCAATTTAAGTACAATCACAGGTATTTATTGCAAAAACTGACCATAAACAAGTAGTATATAAGCATTACAAACAAGTCGTGATGCATTCCAAGTCTTCTGAAACCATGCGATATCTTTATGCGAAGAAGAGAGTAAAACATAAGCTTTTAAATGCTGAATATGATCCCGCTCCGGTAACGTGCTCACATCTAATTCAAAAAAATACTCCTGTACAGGGTTGCCAGGTTTTCACAACAAAACCTGCCAAATAAATACACGTTTTGAAGACTTGGAATATTAATATTTTGACTGTAGTTATATCTGCCTGTTATAGCTTGTGTTTTATTACAAATTGTAAGTTTAGGGGCAGGGGTTGGGTTACATGCTCATAAATGAGCAAACAGTGTCATGTGAATAAAACTGCTGTGACAGTTTACATTGAAAAAACATACCCCAACATGTATGCAATATTATTACCCAATATATAATTTAATCATGACCACAAAATTCCCAGTGCCTTTCGCGTCGGCATATTGACGCCAATGGTTTCTTATTTAAAGCAATGGAGGACCCTGCATCAAAAAGTGAGGCTAAAGGGGATCCGTGTTGCCCTTGAAGTTCCAATGAAACTACAATTTGGACCTTCAACCCGTTGATCCCCATTAAAGTCCACTATATGGAGAAAAATCCTGGAATGTTTTCCTCAAAAACATTAATTTCTTTTCAACTGAATGATATTGGGCTGAGTAAATAAAAAACAAAACAAAACAAAACAAACAAAACAATAAATCAGTAGTATATCACAATTTCAAACAACCGAACAACTGTTATATTTGAATATGTATTGCATTTCCATTAGCATATATTAACGAAATGCACACATGAAGTGATAGAAGACAAAACTGAAATACACTCAGCAAATGCAAACCACGCACATCACCGGTCATTTCCTTCTCGAATAGATGGTAAATATAATTTCCTCAGCTACATAAGAGAGAATGAGACATGCCTGGTCCAAGCTCACAGCCGCTGCGTGCTGTCGCCCGGCTTTCCGATGTCTTTTTGATTTGGTGTAAATTAGGCTGAAAATGAAATATTAACCTCCCGAGAAGTGGGGAGATTCCTTAATACGCTTTGATCCTTTTTCGGTGCATGTCTCTCCATGCCAGCCTCGTCAAAACAGCATTTAATTGAAGCACTTAAATGAAATTAACTACTGAGAGCACAAAGAGAAGACTTTTAGTTAGAGAAGAAGAGGTCCTCAGCACACGCTCAACTTATTAACAGGGGAAAAATGAAAAGGATGTGCAGAGTCTGGCTAAAGTAAAATTGCTTATTATGTGCAAATGATTTGGGCCTCGTTTGTCACAGCAATGGACAAGAAGGCTATTAACGTTGTGGGAAAAGAAATATTTCTCCTGTTGTGTTTTTAGGAAAGTCATGCAGGTTTGGAATGAATAAATGATGATGGTGTTTTGGTTTTTAGGTGAACTGTCCCTTTAAGGTCTGTTTGCTGTTGTCACGAGCCACAATTGTTTGTAAGTGTTGTGAAATCATGTTATTGGTATTCTCTGTGTGTCTGACCCTGTGTGAGAAGCAGGCAGATATCTACTGTTTCTAATTCACCCCGACAACCCGAGTACACTATTCACTCCCTCTTCCTTGAACCCACTCTGACCCGTCTCTTTTTCTTTCTGTCTTTTCCCTCGGCGCCTGTTCTTATACAGACCTTTGTGCTTCAAACAGACAGAGAGATTCGCCAAATCCTCCCCTCGTTTCTTTAGGCTTGTGTCACAGAACTCCCTCAGGCAGGACTTGACCTTATGGCCTTTGGCTGCTAATGAAGGGTCTCAGCCCTGTGCTGTGTCTGAAGTCTCAGCATCACCTCTGCCTGTCTCATCCTCAGACAAGCCCGCCGGGTTTGTTCCAGTAGGTACGGCTATTGACCACTTATTGATCTGACATTGGGACTAATCTATCTGAGTCACATCTTGGATTCAATGACCTTTGGAAAGCAATAATTTAGAACCTGACTACACTGCCAAATTCAGTTTATAGTAACGTAGTTGTTGTTCATGGTTCTTTTATGAGGTTAGAGGTGACCCTTTTGAGGGGTGGGAAACAAAGCAGTTCTGGATTTAAAGGGACCCTTGTGAAAAAGAAGTGTGCTTAAAGGGATAGTTCACCCGAAAATTAAAATTTTGTCATTAATTACTCACCCTCATGTTGTTCCAAATCTGTAAAACCTTTGTTCTTTTCCGGAACACAAATTAGGATATTTTTGATAAAATCCGAGAGCTTTCTGACCCTGCATAGAAGGCAATGCAAATATTACGTTTAAGGCCCAGAAAGGTAGTAAAGGTAACATTAAAATAGTTATATATATATATATATTTTTTTTAAAGAAAAATAGTACTGTATTGTTTAATATAATATTAATGTTTACTTACTTTCTTGTACTGTACTTTTTTAAAACTGTAACAATTTTAACTGTAGTGTTATTTTATATTACAAGTTATATTGAGATATAACATTTTATATTATAACTTTATCATTACAAATGTGTAATTACAAAAATATTTAAATACATGATTGATAAAAGTATCAATAGAAATTACATTTAAGTATATGTGACCCCTTGATACAAAGCCAGTCATAAGGGTCCTTTTTTTCAATTGACAATAGGATAGGACAATATTTGGCCAAGATACAACTATTTGAAAATCTGAAATACGAGGGTGCAAAATAATCTAAATATTGAGAAAATCACCTTTAAAGATGTCTAAATTAAGTTCTTAGCAATGCATATTACTAATCAAAAAAGTAAGTTTTGATATATTTATGGTAGGAAATTTACAAACAATCTTATGATCTTTACTTAATATCCTAATGATTTTTGGATCTATTCTTAATTTTTTTTTTTCATTATTTTGACCTATACAATGTATTTTTTGGCTATTACTACAAATATACCCATGCTACTTAAGACTGGTTTTGTGGTTCAGAGTCACTTATATTAGTTTACCATAAATGCTTGTCGGTACTTTCAGTAGGACAGTTTTTTGTTTCAAATTTCAAAGAACATAGAAGAATGTATAAAACTACATAAAAGGATGTACTCAAGCAGGTAAAAAAAAAAGCACTTAAAAGCACTTGCTTTTATTGTAAATTTGAATTCATATATTTTCATTTAATTGCAAAGCCCAATTATGTTTCAAGGGGGGTCCACCGTTAAAAATTGCATTCTGGGGGTAAACTACACATTTTTTAGCGGGGTTTCCCAGGTAAAATGTGCATTCCAGAGGTGAAATATATCACGTTATTGGGATCGCTTCAACCTGCGAATGTGAAAAACACCCTGCGGCAACAGTGATAAAGTAGCCTAATTCAGCGGAAAAACTGGGGACTTGGCAACACTGATTAACAGGCAATTATGTGTCCTAAAACATTATATCCATTTAGTTTTTTTTTTAAGCACCTTATTGTGATAGGACATACCAGAAATGACAGGAAATGTCCTCGAATCAGGATTCGAAAATGGGATGCCCGGAGCGCAACAGCGCTGTATGTTGGCGCGCTGCCCACAAGGCTATCGGTGCCGACATACACTTAGTTTATTTAAAGTATATTATTAAATTCACAAAAGGAGCTCTTTTGTATAACATTTTTTGCATATCTCTTCCATGTAATGAAAGTGGGGCTGTCAGGATCTAAAAAGTACAATAAAAACACTATTTAAACTATTAAAATTAAACATTTGAATTCATATATTTTCATTTAATTAGAATTAACAACAGGGTTGCCAGGTTTTCACAACAAATCCCGCCCAATTGCTACTCAAAACTATTTCAAAACTAGCCCAATCGTGTTTCAAAAATACATTTTTTTTGGCAGGGTTTCCCTGGTAAAATTTGCATTCCAGAGGATACATATCACATTATTGGAATCGCTTCAAACCATGGACATGAAAAACAACCCACAGCAACAGTGTTAAAGCAGCCCAATTCCGTGGAAAAAAACTGCAGACTTGGCAGCTTTGATTAACAGGCGATTATGTGAGCTAAAACATTATATGTGGCCCTGGACCACAAAACCAGTCTTAAGTAGCACGGGTATATATTTGTAGCAATAGCCAAAAATACATTGTCAAAATGATCTATTTTAACTATTTAACTATTTAAACTATTAGAATATTAAGTAAAGATCATGTTCCATGAAGATATTTTGTAAATTTCCTACTGAAAATATACTAAAACGTAATTTTTGATTAGTAATATGCATTGCTAAGAACTTCATTTGGACAACTTAAAGGCGATTTTCTCAATATTTTGACTTTTTTTCACACCGTCAGATTCCAGATTTTCAAATGGTTTTATCTTGGTATCTCAAACCATACGTAAACGGAAAGCTTATTTATTCAGTTTTCAGATGATGTATAAATATCAATTTCAAAAAGCACCATAAAAGCACAATTAAAGTCACCCATATGATTTTGCACTATATTCTGCATGTTCTGAAGCAATACTACATCCTGATGCGACATTTGTGTGGGATTGTGTGAAATTGAAATTTGTTATTCACTGAAAATCTTGTCCTAAAATGCTTGCCAGCCACGGTTATTCACTTTCATTGTATAAAAAAAGCAGCTGAGACATTTTGCTTTAAATATATCTCTTAGTGTATTTCACTGAGAAAAGTAACACAGCCATACAGGTTAAAAAAGACATGAGGGTGAACAAAAGATGACAGCTTTTTTATTCTTCAGTCTTTGACGTACAGAGAAAGCAAATGATAATGACAGCTAACATCCTATATTTGGCTATAGGATCTCCGTGTTGTGTCTTACTCATGGCCTTCAGCTTCTATACATTTACAATTTTCTGTCTAAACTGATTTACCATAAAGTAGACCTCTGGTGTGCCTCACATTGATAAACATTTAAACCGATACAGCGGCGTCTTTCATTTGTCTGCCTGTCCTGCATTTATCCATGCTGACACAGCTCTTCCAGTTACAGCAGAACCTGTCAATTAACCGCCATGGTGATGAATGACATGCTAGTTAAGTGATAGGCTGTGCTGCATTGCCAGTGCGATTAGGTGGCCTCTTGGGCGCCTGAGCAAAAAAGCTGCTCAGCGTCACGGGGAGGTATGGAGTGGCAAAAGGCCCTTAACATGTGTGGCATCAGGCAGATGTTAAAATGAAAAGAATGGCACTACAGGTACAACATATGAGCTGAGCAAACATGAGGACCCATGTGTGTGTGTGTGTGTGGATAGGTGTTCACTGTTGGCTGCTCTCTCTTACTAATTCGCTGCTAATTAATGGACTGTGTAATGAGATCATAAACTGATGTGTCAACAGACAGGAGTGTAGAGGGGTGGATGTGTTACAATGCTCTTACAGTATCTCGACAGCAGATGAATGTCAATGAGTTACTGGTAGACTGATCACAATGGTGTGTGGCAGACTTTGGAGATCAACAGTTTAGTTTTTTACATGTTACATGTAATATATAGGCCTATATTTTTGTGATAAAGACATGTAAGGTCTTCTGCATAGCAACACGTTCTTCTATGTTTTTTCAGTTTGTGACTGTGTCTTTGTGTATGTGTGTTTAACAAAAGCATCAAGTTGTTTCGTTTTGTAAATGCTAATTTTCTCACGTTATTCAAACTGTGCATAACTAATAACGCTTGCATACATAATTAATTTGGTAGTAAATGAGGGAAACCTTTTTTATCTATATTTGCATGCCAGCGGCGTTTTAAAACATTTCAGTCCTCTGGAGTGCTGAACATCAGTCTCACGCTCGTTTCCCAGCCTTCCCTCCCCTTTCCTTCTTCTCTCCATCCACCTGTATCTTCATTATTTCATTATTTCTCTCTCCTATCTTCACATGCGCTATGGTTTTCTGCTCAGTAAACAAGGGTTTATTCCCATCATATGGGAAACAGGCTACACCAATTGCTCTCTAAAAAGAGTTATACTACTTAAGTGGGTCAAGAAAACACTTTTTAAGTTCAACTAACTTAATTTATTATATTTACAGTTAAGGTCAAAAGTTTACATACACCTTGCAGAATAAATATGAATTATTTGACCAAAATAACAGGGATCATACAAAATGCATGTTATTTTTTATTTAGTACTGACCTGAATAAGATATTTCATATAAAAGATGTTTACATATATTACACAAGAGAAAATAATAGTTGAATTAAAAAAATTACCCTGTTCAAAAGTTTACATACACTTGATTCTTAATACTGTGTTGTTACCTGAATGATCCACAGCTGTATTTTTTTTTCTTTCTTCAGTGATAGTTGTTCATGAGTCCCTTGTTTGTCCTGAACAGCTGAACTGTCTGCTGTTCTTTAGAAAAATCCTTCAGGTCCCATGAATTCTGTGGTTTTGTAGCATTTTTGTGTATTTGAATGCTTTCCAACAATGACTGAATGATTCTGAGATCCATCTTTTCACACTAAGGACAACTGAAGGACTCATATGCAACTATTACAGAAGGTTCAAACGCTCACTGATCCTCCAGAAGGAAAAACGATGCATTAAGAGCCAGGGATGTAAACTTTTGAACAGAATGAAGATGTGTACATTTTTCTTATTTTGCCTAAATATCTTTTTTTTTTTTCATTTCATTATATTTACCCTGATCCTCAAATTTAAAAGTTTTCACTCCATAGTTTTTATTTTTATGTTCCATTTTTATTGTACTTAAAAAAAAAAAATGTTTAGTTATTTTAGTATGTCAAGTTTTGTATAGTTAATTATGCACTCTATACACTCACATTGTATTTAAAAAGACGTTTTTATTATCTCGCTTTTATTCCATAGCATTCACAGAGTGCTAATTAACATATATTCACAATAAACACTATTTTTTTCTAACTGAAAATCCAGCAGGAAACACGGAAACACACTCAAATGCTGTGCAACCGGAAATTTTAGTGTGATTGTTCCAGGTTAATGAAGCGAGATAAAGAGACTGAGGTGGATGCTTCTTCAACCTGCTCATCTGAGTTTGATTAACCTGTCAGCTTGTTTAAATGTTTCTGTTCACTCGCACACTGACCAGCCTGTCATTTTGTCTCCAACAGGGTCCATAGGGGCTCAACTTATGCTGTCAGAACGGCCCACTCATGCACACACACACACACACACACACACACACGCACACGCACGCGCACGCGCACACGCACACGCACACGCACACGCACACGCACACGCACACGCACACGCACACGCACACGCGCACACACACACACACACACACACACACGTCCGTAGAGGTGTGGAGCTGACAAGTGTCAAAACAACAGGCTGACAGGGCATCACTCAAGAGTCTACCACATTTATGCCACAAGACCGCTCCTGTTTCTCTCTTTTTCTCTGTCTCCCATACACACACACAGAGATAAAACATTTCTATTGATAGTAATAGCGCACCTCATACCCTCTTAATTACAGCATGGGTTTTCAAAGCACTGACCATGACTTATATCTGCTACACTGATGAACAAGAACAAAAATCGATTAGTGAAGCTATAGGCCTATTTACACCTGGTGCAAATGCACTTTTCATCTAAACAGATATCTGATTCGTTAAAATGGTTCCATTTACACCTGGCCATATAAATGTGTTTCCACAAAACAGATATTAATACAATCTTAAAGGTCCACTAAAGTGCTTTGGAACATGCAGTGTTATTCTATGCGTTGACGTAATTTCAACTAAAACAGGAAGACAGGGCAGGACATATCAAGCACTCCTGATCCCTTTTTTAAATGATGTTTTATTAACCAGTGTTGTTTTTGACAACCATCTTAGATTTAGTCTTAGTCTTAGTCTTTTGGACTAAAATGGTTATTAGTTTTAGTCAAATTTTAGTCACTTCTATATGTGATAGTTTTAGTCCAATTTTAGTCGACGAAAAGTCAAGAAGGTTTTAGTCTAGTTTTAGTCAAAAAAAGGGGAAAAAGTAGTCTTTTAACAAATTAATGTTTTTAATAAATTTAATAAAAGTATTTTGCTGTTGGGTAGTGTCACTTATAAGTTGTGAAAATAGCAGATCTATAGTTCAACACAATGTGAGCTTCCGGATCGACTATTTTCACCAATAATTACAATAATGAAGGAATGTTTTAGAACATAAAAGACAAACAAGGATGGAATGCTAAAACGGCTTGCCATACTAGTATGGCAAAGAGCATTTAATGCTAAAACGGCTTGCCATAGCGGCAGGTACTTTTTTCGGTTTTAATTGGCATGCACAATAAGCAGAAATGTCATGCATTTTAAACGTCTGACGGACCACCCACTAACATTTTCGTCTATTCTCGTCTCGTCAACGAAAACTCACACACGTCTCGTCATGTTTTAGTCATCAACGAGCCATTTTTATCTCGTCATCGTTTCGTTTTCGTCATGGAAAAAAGTGGCGTCAACGAAATGATTTCGTCATCGTCATCGTTGACGAAAACAACACTGTTATTAACAAGTTTCGGGAGGAGCACAATCAGATAATCAACCAATTCGGCACAGGTGTAATTCGTTTAGCCAATCATCCTAATCAGCACAACACGTATATAAAAGGACCGCCTTCTCACCTCCGTCCTGCGACAGTTTCTTGGCATCCCTCCTCCACCCCAACTCCCCACTTCTAATCTGTTTTTATCCCATACTAGGAATAGGGGGAGTTCTCTGGGTTCGGCCTGTATTCCGGGCCCAGAGCCCTCCCCCAGGACAGCACGCCAAAATATGCTTTCTTCATGCTCAAGCAGATTAGATGTAAGGGCAAACTCGTGAAATACAGTGGGGAAAATAATTATTTGATCCCTGCTGATTTTGTATGTTTGCCCACTGACAAAGAAATGATCAGTCTATAATTTTAATGGTAGGTTTATTTTAACAGTGAGAGACAGAATAACAACAAAACAATGCAGAAAAACACATTTCAAAAAAAGTTATAAATTGATTTGCATATTAATGAGTGAAATAAGTATTTGATCCCCTATTAATTAGCAAGATTTCTGGCTCTCAGGTGTCATTTATACAGGTAACAAGCTGATATTAGGAGCACTCTCTTAAAGGGACTTAAACTCTCCACCATGGCCAAGACCAAAGAGCTGTCGAAGGATGTCAGGGACAAGATTGTAGACGTACACAAGGCTGGAATGGGCTACAAGACCATCATCAAGCAGCTTGGTGTGAATGTGACAAGAGTTGGTGCGATTACTTGCAAATAAATGAAACACAACATAACTGTCAGTCTCCCTCGGTCTGGGGCTCCATGCAAGATCTCACCTCGTGGAGTTTCAATGATAATGAGAACGATATGGAATCAGCCCAGAACTACACGGGGGGATCTCGTCAATGGTCTCAAGGCAGCTGGGACCATAGTCACCAAGAAATCATGAATTGTGGATAGGTATTCCAGCATGACAATGACCCAAAACACATGGCCAAGGCAACAAAGGAGTGGCTGAAGAAGAAGCATAGAAGGTTTGAGTTGCCAAACGTCAGCCTCGAAACCTTAATGACTTGGAGAGGATCTGCAGAGAGGAGTGGGACAAAATCCTTCCTGAGATGTGTGCAAACCTGGTGGCCAACTACAAGAAGTGTCTGACCTCTGTGATTGTCAACAAGGGTTTTGAATCCGAGTACTAAGCCATGTTTTGCGAAGGAATCATAGTGTGACACAGCTTGACACAGTGTGAAACCAGACTTTTTTTCGCCCCAATGGAAAGCATATTTACAATGTCTGAATTGCTCTCTATCCACTATATAGTGCACTATGTGGCATTTACCATACAGGAAATACAAATTTTGTGAAAACTATATATTTATAGTGTAGGGGGTGGGACGCTTTGGATTCTAGAGAGTGCTTTAGAGAAAGTGAGTGTGGAGAGAGAGTGGAGAGAAAGTTTGATGAGAAGCTGAAGTGCAGGGTGATGTCATCAAAATAGTTAATATTGGCAGAACAGAGACTGTAATCTTGTAAATGCGAATTTTGTCACTGTTTTGAAACACACTAGCTTATAGATAACCTTAGGGCTAATATATTCATACTAAAAGCCAAAAAACGTAAAAAAAAAAAAAAAAATATTCATTGGGACTTAACAAATTTAACGGAGTTAAATTTAAAATTATGCGCTGGATTTTAACTTTTATTTGCACATCATCTTGCTGAGGAGATATTTAATCCGCAGCGATGCATTGTTGCATTAGCACTGTCATATCTGACTACAACATGCCATATGGCCTATAAAACGCTCTCACATGTTTATTATTTTAATATTTTGGGAGGAGTAAAATTTACACATGTGGTTTCAACAACTAGATGCATTTACACTTGTCCAGCTTCATCTGCAATGCCTCCCAGACCACTACCTGAAGTGGTTTGAGCGACTGGATTTAAATCCGTCTCAAAACATTTCGGAGGGCATTTACGCCGTGTTCAAGACACCTTGAAATTAGGTTTTTTTCTATCTCTTACTTGGAAATAACGTCTGAAACACAGCTTGAAGTCAGATATCCGACCTGTGATCTCTGGGCAGAATGATCGACCCTGACCTTGACAGGACACGTCATTAAAGGGGTCCTATTATGCTCCTTTACAAAGTCTTTATTCTGTTTTTGAGGTGTACTTGAACATGCTCTCATGCTTAGTTGTTCGAAAAACGCATTATTTTTCACATAATTTCCATTATTACAATAGCTTTCTCCCCAGGCTGGCACAAACGGCTCGATTAGTTCCGGGTTCCGCCTTCCGAAAAGTCAAAAGTATTGTGATTGGTCAGAAGTCCCACTGCGTTGTGATTGGCAAACAGCATAGACAGCGTTCCGCCCTGCTGCGCCCCTTCCCAAAGCAGCAAACTAGATTATATTCTATTATATGGATATATATATATATATATATATATATATATATATATATATATATATATATATATGTATATGTATTTTTTTTTTTACACAAACACATCTGATCGCTAAAGGAGGCTTTTACCGACCGCCCGGGAGCCATGTGAGGCATTTCTTTTTATTATGGATCGACTTATTTTCAGTCTATGCTGTTCTATGAGTACCAGAATTGATTTAATATAACGCCGATTGCATTCGTCTGAAAGGAGGAAGTCATATACACCTAGGATGCATAAAGGGTGAGTAAATAATACGCTGTTGTTGGTCCTATCGCCAGTATACGAGATCGGGGATACGTGATATTATCATTATTGTGCTAATGTATTTAATTATTTGCATGCCTGAAACCATAAGGCTAGTGAAGCTATCTACACTGTATGATAAATAAATCTCTTACCACATACTGCACGTCTACGTCGCGGCGCCGACGTGTCCACGGATGATCACTAAGTTAGTCGATGTTTGTGTTTACATCAGCCGTGGATCTGCGTGTGTTTGGATCCTCTGTACAACACACGTGAATGGCGCTGCTTCAGCGTGGCTAACGGAGCAGTTCGCGAACCTTTAGATAAAGCTGCGTTTAAACGAGCTGACCTACGGCTCGCTGTAGCATCCCAAAAGCGGCTGTCCATATTACATGGGTAAAGTTAGGCGAATCCCCCACCCGCCAACGATTTGAATTTCTGTAGGCGGGATACCGCGTTGTGACATCATTGCATCCGGAAAACAAACGCTGTAGTCCAAACAAGTCGTTCGTTGTAGTTCTTGAAAAGGGATTTTTTAAAAACTAAATATCTCTGTTTGGAGTGGACTTTGAGATTTGTAACTTTGTAGATGTTTTTTATGCCCAAACATACACACCACACACTGGCTAAAGTTCAAAAAATGAGAAAGCATAATAGGACCCCTTTAAACGTCACTGCTTCCAACAAGTCTTTAACTAAAGTTGGAAGTGGGACATTTCAAGTCAGATGTTCCCTCTTCTGACCTTGTCTGGAACATGGCATAGCTTTCCAATCAGAGAAAACACATTAAGTGACCAGGCGTAAACAGGCCCTAAGTCGTTACACACGCAACAGTCTCGTTTACACTGCAGGTCTTGATTTTCAATTCTGATTTGTTGTCCATATCCATTTTTTTTACTGTCTGTTTACACGTTCTTTCAATTGTGACCCATATTTGATTCATGTGTTTACACTTGTCATATCATCTAAAACATTGTGCATGCTTAAAGGAGGATTCTTCCGACACACACTAGCCAAGATGGACGGATGTAAAATATGCTTGATGCTAGCTCTGTGATATATGTAAAGTTCACCAAACATCACCATGATGTTTTTTATTTACCGCTTCCGCCTGTGCTTCCTCCTCAAACCCTGATAGCACACGTACATCATGTAGACGTCTATTTATTGTCTGCATTTACATCTACAAGATGTATTTTTTAGAATGTTTGCTCATCTGCAATACATCTATAGGATGCTTTCTATCAGATGTCAAATAGACGTGTATTAGACGTCTTTAAGATGTTTATGAGTTAGAATGTAAAACTAACATATGAAAGACGTCTGTCAGATGTTTGTACACAGCAGATGCTTTCCAGATCAAGAGATCTTTTACAGACATCTTGCAGATGTACATGTGTTATCTGGGAAATAATATGACGTTGTTAAACCACGAAAAAATACCAAGTTGTTGCAGTTTTAATGAAATAAACAACGTATCGCTTTAGAAAATCAGATCTGCCTTTTTACATGATAGTCGCATTGGCATGTATCTGATTTATATCTGATTTATTTCCACATATGAAACCGATCTTGAAATATCAGATTGCACGTGTTTCTGTCCTGTTTACACGATCATAGAACACATCCGATCTGTTTCACATATGAGCATTGGGTCACATTTAACTGACAGTGTAAACAAGGTCATAGATGCACACAGACCCATACCTAAAACCAAATTCAAAGTCTAATGTCAATGTTAAATTGCAACATGTTCTTACTCCCAACTTGTCACATATTGACACTTGTTCAGGACCCCTTGGCGTCACTTCTTGATGATCAGGGTACCCTTTTAGCGTCACTTTCGGACATGCAGGGTCCTCCATTGCTTTGTTTTGATGCAAATATGAAATGATCGGCATCAATATGCTGGCGTGAAAGGCATTGGGAATGATTAAAGTAAATATTAGGTAATCATTTTGCCATTATTGCATATATGTTGGGGTGTCGAAAAATGTCAAAAAGTAATGAAACTGTACTGATGTCAACCCGAGTTCGAATCCCGTCTTGAGGTCCTTTTCCAATCCCGCTCCCCTTTCTCTAACCAATACTTTCCTGGTGTGTCTCTACTGTCCTATCCTAAGAAAAGGCATAAAAGCTCATAAAAATAACTTTAATAAATCTAACATTAAGTAAACGTCAAATTGACGTCAAATACTGATGTCAACCCGATTTTCATTCTCAACCAAAATGCAACATTGGGGTCCAATGTCAACCTGACATTCACGAGTTCGCCCTTACATCTAATCTGCTTGAGCGAGTAATAAGGAAGGAATAATTGACGACAAGCCGTAGAATTCTTAGAAAATAATGCACACCAGAGGTGTACATTATTTTCGCAGAATTCTACGGCCCGAAGTCAATTATTCCGCTTATACTACAGTTACCACACCTCAAGACATCGATCAAATGATATATTTCAAGACATTCGTCCCGTTTTTATCCTTAAAACCCTATTGTGAGTAGGATTAATTTCTTACGCAGCTCATTCAACAGCTTCGTTGCTAGTTCCAAAACGTCATTTTAGAACTAGTAACGACGCTTGAGCCGTTGATAGCAAACTAATGCCGTTAATAATGAAGTTTAGACAGACCGAAAGACAAGCAGACAGACGGAAAGAGTGAGGGAGAGAAAAACTAAGTGTATGACTTTACCTCTCTCATGTCTGTGTCTCTCAAGGGTGACTGGCAGCATCGTCTCTACTAACAGTTAAACTTTAAGTTCATTTTCTTCAAGACCACGCCGTTGTTACCTCGCTTGTGAGAGCTGTCATGTCGTTTTTAAGTTGTTAATCGTCAGAGCAGCGCTAACAACATTAGCGCGAATGCTAACGCGAGTGCAAACTGTAACGTTATGTGTGTGCGTCTGTGAGGTGAGTGAGAGAGGGCGAGAGAAATAGTTTGTGCTTTCCGTACATAATAAAACGTAATATATTGTGGAAAAAAACATGGAAATAATCTGTCGTTTTTATCCTGATGTTTACTGTATTTATTAGTTTGGCCAGTGTCATTGTGGGTTTTAGTTATTTTGCTGTTTTGGGCTGTAAGGACCTTTGAAATAACTGAAATCGTATGGCGAAGTGATATAGACATGCACTGCGGTCTAAAGCTGCCTGGAACTAGGTTCGCCGTGCGTTTCCCTGAATATAATGCACACCTCTAGAACGTTCGTCAGCCAATCAGATTCAAGCATTCAACGGCCCTGTAGTATAAGCGTATTTTGGCGTGCTGTCCTGGGGAAGGGTTCCGGGCCCGGGTTCAGGGCTCACGCCGTGACCGAAGGGAGCCGCGGCCCTGCTGCACCGGAAGGGAGAGCCCCGTCCGATGCTGGATAGGCAATAAAATAGGCGATTGATGGAGGGACTCTCACTTCTTCCGAAGGGAGCTGCGGCTCTGCTGCACCGGAAGGGAGAGTCCCCCTTGCGAGGCGACGAGCGTCGGATGGAGGGTTCCCACTGCGACCGAAGGGAGCCACGACTCTGCTGCACCGGGAGGGGGAGCCCATTCCGATGCTGAATATGTAAAAATAAAGCGATTGATGGAGGGACCCTTGCTGCTTCCGAAGGGAGCTGCGGCTCTGCTGCACCGGTAGGGAGAGCCCACCCGCTGTCGAGTAC
>NC_133381.1:23578486-23631985 GCF_049309525.1 Garra rufa
AATGAATGTATCTGAGTAGAACCGACTGTCCTCAGAAACGTGTCGTTGGCATTTTCATTTCATGCTGATAAAACAGCGTTAAAGCTGATTTGTATACAGCCGTTACTAGGGAAACGATAATATTTCAGCGCTCCTAAAGCGCCCCCTTGTGACAGAATTTTTAATTTTAATTTTTTAGAATTTTTTCCAATACATTTTCAGCTGTTTGTTTTTATGCAGCAAACACATAGGGTTTTTAATGTGCCTTCTAAAAAATCTAAACAATTAAGACAGTAATATTTATGTTTTAAATATGATAAATTATATACTTGATTTATCCCTTTTAATGGTATAAAGGCTGAAATGCCATTGTATAAGATATTGTTTTTGTGTGAATCTGTATCTGAATTATAAATCATGTCATTTTATGACCTAAAATTCTACCTTACATTGTCCAACCCCACTCATTCTGTTCATTTTACTTGTGCAGCTCTTAAAAAGGATCATACATTGCTTTAAATTGATATTTAAAAATTCTGCAGATACACTAAAGAGTGAAATAAAATTCCTTCCTTGATATTTGTTTATATTTGTGTATTGAAAACATATTTGATTGACATTTAGACTCCTGTTTGAATTTCTATATTTAAAAAAAAAAATTAAAAAGCTTTTTTATTTGGGCAAGTTCAATTAATTTTTGGGCTACCAAAATGTAAAGAGTATGTAAAGAGATGCGACTGAAATGAAGTAGGCTATGTACAGTATAAATTTCTACACCTGCTGTTAATGTTTACAAAGGTCACATAAGAATATTGCCCATAGGTTATTTTAAAAGTTCAAATGTATCAGAATAAACAAATTTTATGTTTGATTTGTGTTATGTATGATAATTGAGCCTCTAACATAATACCTAATATGGTAAATGTGATATCCTAATTATTAATAAATAAATTAAATAATTAAATAAATCACAAAATTTTTCGCAAATTTCTAGGACTTGCCACCACAAAATTTATAATTTTCATCGCAAAAATCACAAAAAAAAATCGTGAAATCCTGGAGGGACTGCTTATTGTTAAGTCCTGAAAGGATTCCAGAAGCATTTAGGTAGGTGATAATAGTCACCATCTAAACTGTAATAGAGTTTGATCATTACTTTAATAATATTTACAGTAAAGCCATAAATATCTCACAGATGGTTCATTACACCTTATTTCAGCACGAGAGCCTGTACATTCCAAATAAATGCTTTCCCTCTCTCTTTCATAGTTTGTCATACTCCAGGTACATTTAATGAGCCCAGAGTCGTTTCTGATTACAAACGTCTCCTGCATGTTCAAACCACAGCCATGCACTGCAGAGAAAGAAAGTGTGTGTGTGTGTGTGTGTGTGATAACTTCATTTTTAATGGAATCATGATTGAAGAAATATCAAGTGAAAAAAAATCAATGACGATATTCCCTGAAAGATGTGAGGCGGAGTGGGAAAATGTCACAGGCGACGGCTAATGAAGGGAAATAAGTTAGATAAATTATTTAAAGGTTGTCATTAAAAAATGTCCAGAAAGAACAGAGGGTTGATACTAGAAAGGTCAGAGCGATGAAGGAGAGATTCATTAACCTCAGTCCACCTCAACCATGCAATTATCACTGCCACTGATCTCTCTCTCTTCCTCTCTCTCACTCTATAAGGTGTTACAGCAGAAAAACGCAGCTCAGATTGCTTCTCAGAGAGAAACAGGACTTTAAAAAAGACTATGTCCCGTCCTCTTTTCTTCTTCCTCATCAAACAAGAAACAAACCAGCCTTGAGCATTGCATATTGGTCTAAGCTAGGGCCTCCATCTTGAGGTTCTCCATCAACACTGGTTGGTTTAGAAAGAAGAAAGCGAATAAGAAAGTCTTTTATTTGCTCTTTAACCTGCTCCCTCTCTCTTTTATTAACTCTCAGGGGTTAGTCTTGTAGGCGTGTGAGAGTGTTTTATGTCTGGATCAAATTGGAGAAGTTTGGGGAGGTATTCCCAGCACAAGAATGTTCTCTGGCATTCCTGCTCAGCCCAGGGATTTGGGCTCTAACTGCCAAGCCGTTCTGCTAATTCTTCATTTGTGGGTCAGGGGCCAGCTGTGGGCCCGGGGGCATTGAGCTCCGGTCAGCTATATTCTTTTTTTTTTTTTTGCCCAGTTTCTTTTTTCTCTCTGTCTCTCTCACAGAGAAAACAGGAAATGAAAGTGAAACACAGGATGGGTGGGCCATGGTATAATATTGAGTCATGTTTCTACAGTGTTTGTTAAAAAAAGGCCCAACCTTAACAAACAGAACATTATCAAAACATTTTTCAGGCTATTTTTCCCCTTGCTCTCATTCTTTCTTTCTCTATTCAGTTTCATTGTAGTGTTTTTACTGGTCTAACAACATACAGTGGAGATCAAAACTAGAGAACAACCTATAATTTTCTTAAATTTCAAGGTAACTGCTTATTCCTATTTGAAGTTATCGTAACAGGAGATTTACAGATTCCTCCAATTTGTTTTAATCTGGCACCTGCTGCTAATTTCCTTAATTATATGACAAACCATATTTAACTGGCAGTATTCCTCCAATTTTCACTGAGGTTGTAAAATGGTGGGCCGCTCGCTCTAAGTCGACTGAAACCCTGCAACAGCAGGTTGTCTAGATAAAGGTCAAAGGGTCAATCCAAATCTGTGATTTCTTGGCACTAATTCAAATCCCCCAAAAACACAGATCGTCCACATAAGACAAAGGCATGAGAACCGACTTCTCTTAAACATGCGAACACAGATCCGTACCTTGTTCAACACTGATCTAGCAAGCAATTCCAGCTGCAGTGCTGAACCGATTCCCCTTTGAGAGTCTGTATATTTTCCTGCCTTCACTGCAAAAAAAATGCTAAATAATCTGCCAATGGGGTAAGAAAAATAATCTTGTTTTCTGTTTGAAATAAGATATTTTTTTCTTACCCCATTGGCAGATTATTTTATTATTTATTATGTTTTTTTTTTCTGAAAACAAGAAAATACATTTTTAGATATTTTAGAATTTTTAGATATTTTGGCTGGAAACCAGGCAGAAAAATCTAAGTAAGAAAAGCATTTTTTGCAGTGAAGAGAAGAAAATACAGAGACTCCCAATTGAGAATCAGTTCAGCACTGCAGCTGGAATTGCTTGCCAGTTCATTTTTGAACAAAGTACGGACATGTGTTGGCATGTTTAAAAGAAGTCGGACTAAAAAGAGCAATCTGCAGTGACCAGGCCTCTTATCAGCAAAAATAATCAAATGTGATCTGAGGATCATGTTGTGTAGAGAGAGGAGAACTGGTCCAAAGTTCACTTTAGTGTTGAGCGCAACTTTAATTTATTTGGGTCTGATGGGAAACATCTTATTTGCCGTCAAACTGAGGAAAGACTAAAGCCCAAGCGTGTAAAGAAGTCAGTGAAAGGTGGAGGAGGACGTGTTGTGGTTTGGGGGATGTTTTCTGCAGCAGGAGTTGGGCTTCTTATAGAGCTGCATGGTAGAGTGAATGCAAAAGTTTATCAGAACCTCCTTCAGCAACCTGCGGTTCCTTTCCCTCTCCCAATCAGCCTGCAATTTTTATGCAAGACAATGCCCCGTCACACTGCCAAACAGGTAAAACAGTTCCTTGAAGCTAAGCACACTGAAAAAATGAAATGGCCAGGCCAGAGTCCTTAAGAAGATTAAAAATATTTCAGAAAAAAATCAAGACTTTTCTCAAATTTTGATCTCCACTGTGTGTGCTAAAGACCAATATGTAAGACCTGGCTTAAATTTAGTAACAGAGATACATACATGGCAGATGTCTCTCCCTACTTCCTATATCAAAGGAAGGAAGATTAATATTCAACCACAAGTCTAATTTGTCTAATTTTTCTGCTTTTATGTCATGTAAGAACACTTGAATCAAACCGCACCGCTGTGTGACAGATGAAGGCTCCATGCTGATATCAAATGAGATCTTTCACGGCTCCACCAGAGGTCTGGTCATCAAAGCACACTCTGAGACTCATGCATCAGCCTTCTGAAAACTGTCCTTATCATACATACTCAGATTAAAAACTCATCTTGATGTATTTAGGTCAGGTTCCTGTGGGAGTGGCACAAAGGTGAGAGATTAATTGGCTGTAATCTGTGTGATTGAGGATATAAGATGAGAACAAGAACACCGGAGTGAAGCGGGGCTTTAGAACATTAAACTTCTCTAGTACAATCTGCTCTGTTCTAAAACCTAATGTCCTGCACACGGAGCCAGTATTTTAAGGCATTCCTGATAAAGAGGCTGTTCCGAAACATAGACAGCTTAATTTTGCTGCCTCTTAAGATCGTTTTGCACAAATTTTATGTCAGCTCTGCAGGTATCCCTCAGGGGGAAGCAATTCCATAAAAACAAAAAAATAAAATAAATAAATAAATAAATAACAAAAAAAATTAACTAATTATATAAATGAAGCCAAGATGCTAGAAAAAAGGAAATGTCAAATATAAAAGTCACTTTATATATAGGCCTAAAATAAAAATGGAAACATACATTTTACTACTGGCAGACTAAAGCAAATCATAAGAACGAGTAGTTCACTTCCAGAACAAACATTTACAGATAATGTACTCACCTCCTTGTCATCCAAGGTTTTCCTGTTTTTCTTTCTTTAGTCGTAAAGAAATTGTTTTTTGAGAAAAACATTTCAGGACTTCTATGGTGCCCGTAAGTTTAAACTTCCAAAATGCAGTTTAAATGCAGCTTCAAAGAGCTTTAAACGATCCCAGCCAAGGAAGAAAGTTCTTTTCTAGCGAAACGGTCAGTTATTTTCTAAAAAAAATTACAATTTATATACTTTTTAACCTCAAACGCTTGTCTCATCTAGCTCTGCCTGAACTGCATTATGGTTCATGACAGTTAGGGTATGTCGAATTTTTTTTTCAAACATTTAAATTGTAAAAAAACAAAAAAAAAACGATCATTTCGCTAGATAAGACCCTTCTTCTTCGGCTGGGATAATTTAGAGCCCTTTGAAGCTGCATTTAAACTGCATTTTGGAAGTTCAAACTCGGGGGCACCATAGAAGTCCACTTTATGGAGAGAAAACATAATTTCTTTACAACCAAAGAAAGAAAGACATGAACATCTTGGATGATAAGGGGGTGAGTACATTATTTTTACATTTTTGTTCTGGAAGTGAACTGCTCCTTTAAAGTAAAAGTTTCTGTGAAGCAAAATACTGAATATACAAGGTGTAAACAGCAATCTGTCTCGGCTGTCCATTTGCGATGGGATTTTAATAGCAGGTGTGAACAGAGCCTATCTACTCCAGTCTCTATTAGAGAGTCAAGCTCAGCTCTCAGCAAGGGTCGTGCTTTCAGCAGGTCTGGCAAGGAATCGTCAGTCTATTAAACCAAACTCTGCTCAACTCAGAAACTGAATCCACGGCGTGAAGAAGTCAATCCAGCCGATTAACGGAGTCCCTGCTGCAGAGTACAGCTAGACGGAAAACTCACAAATCTAATCTAGAGACCTCAACCCTGTGGATGAGATGCTATTTGCATTGAAATAGAACCATCTTCAGCTGCCTGGTGTCAGGAGTGTGTGTGTGTGTGTGTGTATGTGAATGTGTGTGTCTGGGTCTCAGGTGGTAGTGAATGAGGAAGCATTGGACTGGAGGGCTAACACTGAATTAAGGATACACACAGGTGCTGTAGAGTGGAAATGGAGTCTGGACAGTAGCCGCACAGATTTAAAAGCTTTGTCACAAGAGACGCAGAGTGTGTGTGTATGTGTGTGTGGTTTGTGCGATTGCGTACGTATGATAGTACAGGCACAGATGGCATTGTCAGTGGTGACCGATGAGTTTACTAGCTTAGCACAGGAACAGCAGTCATTTGTCAAGGAGTATATGTGTTTCTGTCTGGTGGTTGTGTGTTACTGTATATATCTGTGTGTGTGTAATTCTTTTGTGGGCTGCATCATGAGATCTCTATGGCTTACACCCTTGCTTTTCAAGTAATTAAACTAATCAAATGGATGGTTTTATTTGTTTGATACCTTTGACCCACTAAAATTAAAGGATTAGTTCACTTCCAGAAGAAAAATTTCCTGATAATTTACTCACTCCCAAGATGTCTTTCTTTAGTCGAATAGAAATTAAGGTTTCCTTAAAAAAATTAAGGAAAACATATCAGGATTTTTCTCCATATAGTGAACTTTGATGGGGATCAACAGGTTGAAAGTCCAAATTGCAGTTTCAATGCATGCAGCTTCAAAGGGCTCTACATGATCTATCTAGCAAAACAATCTGTCATTTTCTAAAAAAAAATAAATTAAATGTATTTACTTTTTAACCACAAATGCTCATCTTGCACTAGCTTGTACATACAGTATATATTAATATGTATCATTTGCAAGCACAAAATGTAGATTTTTTATGTTTTTACTGGTGTTAAAATGTACAGTTTATACGTATTTCAATGCTTAAAACTTACAAATTGCAATGTATTTTTAGCTAAAAAAAATATATATATATATTTATGCATCTTTTCTATCATTAAGATATTTGTATCAAAGCATTTTTTTTTTAGTAGAACACAAACGAAGATTTTTAACTCAAACCGTTGAAGTCTGTCAGTCATAAAAATGGCAGTCAATGGAACCCACAGTTTTGAGAGTCAAAAAAAAAAAAAAAACATACACAGACCAAATTAAACCACATTAAACCCTGTGGCTCGTGAGGATACAGTTGCGCTCAGGACAGTTGAATCGACACTTCTTGACTGGCAAGACGGCCGCGAGCGGAAACCCAAACAGTGTAAGTGAGTTGTTCAAAACCTTTCTTTTTAGTAAACTCTGTGTACACAAACAATGTTCTCAATGCTCGAGTTCATGTGTAGAGACCCAGGCGATACTTCGAGCAAAGTTTCATGGTTTGTCGAGCCTTCTTAGTGTAAAAATATCGATTTTGATGTGCTCAAATTTATGCCCCTAGTATTCCCATTCACCGGCCATTGACCACAAAAGGAAATCACGGTCAATCTCAAAAACGGCTCGTTTGTCGTAATTATGCTTTTAGATATATGTTTGTCTCGTTTACAGTAAAAATTTTTTTTTTTTTTTTTGCAATAGTTATCCTTTAAAAATTACAGTAACGTGAGAGTAAAGAGATTTCAAGTAAAGGAAGTTCTTTTGAACTTTCTATTCATTAAATATTCATAAATGCTTTAGAGTTTATACAAAAGAAATATTAAGCAGTACAACTGTTTTCAATACTTACAATAATAAGAAATGTTGTACCAAATCAGCATATCAGAATGATTTCTGAAGGATCATTTGACACTGAAGACTGGAGTTATGACCTCTAAAAATTCAGTTTTGCCATCATAGGAATAATCCTATTTTTAATTATATTGAAATAAAACACAGTTATTTTCATTTGTAATAATATTTAATGCTATTTCTGTTTTACTGTATTTTGAACTAATACATGCAGCTGAATCTTACCGACCCCAAACCTTTGCACAGTACTATAAATTTAAAGACTGTATGCACACACACATACTGAGTTGGTTCAGGTGTAGAACATTTGCCCTCTAGAACAGATGGTTTTACTTCTCACCACATATGGAGACAGGTCTGGTCAGGTGTCAGTGCTCTTTCTTTCTTTCTAAGAGTGTGATGGTGTGATTAGCTGCTCTTGGGTCACAGAAGATTTTTTACTGTGTCTGGATCAGCAGGTGCATAAACTGCTGACATCCCATCACCCCTTACTCATATTTCACACACATACACATGGTTGTTTTGTAATATAGAGATAATTTTCTATTGATATTGTGCATGTGTATGTGTGTGTATTTAAACATAAATGATACATGTAATAAAACAATTAATTATTAAGCATTTTTAAAATATATACGATTAAATTACATTATAATAACACATAGTTATTAATAAATAACTTAACCAGAGGCTATGTTTTTTCTCTCTCAACAAAAGAAGAATACAGAGAAAAGACTTTGTAACAAGCACACCAGCGCTAACAGTAGTGCATGCCTCTGTGGGTCTCCATATGCCTTTATGAACTTTAAGCCTTTCTCCTGTTCTTAATCTTGCAAATTATTCAGCCCTGTTTCCAAACAAGATTTCTCACAGCCCCAGATCCAAGCTGAAAATCAATGGACATGCAGATGGACTCCAATTAGAATACACCCCATTCATTTAGCTCATGAAAGCACTATTTTACCACATATATTTGAGTCTGCATTAAAGCAGCATCAGAAGCACATGCTCATATATATGCATCTCTTAGATGGAAGATTGTATGCACATTCATATCTGTGAGTAGATCAGATGAAGGCATAAGCAGCAGTGCTGGTGTTCTGAATCAGAAAGCCTAGTTTAAAAGGAGCCTCAAAAAATAGCTGCATTAACACAGCTGAAAACTTTAGGATTAAAGCACAACAGATGATGGCAGATCACTGTTTCAACTGATTAATACACACACAGATCACAAGTCTTAACGACTGGAGAGATCAATAGAGAGAGCAAGAGAAAGCAGATGAGCCCATCGGTCATTTTTGAAAGACCACAGCATTCAAGACTGCGTTTGAATGTCAAATACAGAGAATGGTTAACACAGAGAATGTTTAATGCATGAACACACACACACACACACACACACACACACACACACACACACACACACACACACACACACACACACACACACACACACACACACACACACACACACACACACACACAGGTATTCCGATCATTATGAGGACATTCCATTGGCAAAATGGTTTTTCTACTGTACAAACTCTATCTCTATCTTTTCTATCTCCTTTCTCTAAACCTACCCCTTACAGAAAACTTTTTGCATTTTTAGATTTTCAAAACACTTCATTCTGTATGATTTATAAGGTTATACATTTACTGGTATTACTGTCCTTGTGGGGACATTTCGTGCTCATAACATAGGGAATACCAGGCACACACACACACAAACTCAACCGTGTAACTAATTCAGATATAATACCTGTCAGATGATTGGACAACTGAGAGCCCTTAAGTTCAACACTCAAGGATAATTCTAGAATACTAAAAGCTTGATGAATTTATGTTATTCTATGTTCTATGTTATCTATATGATGCAACCTGGAGAAAACAGTTAGCACACACAGACGCACACACAGACGCACACACAGACGCACACACACACACACACACACACACACACACACACACACACGCACACACACACACACACTGCAAACACAATCTCAAATCCAGGGGCCGGTTGCATAAACATAGCCATTATCTTAAGACTGTGTCTAAGAATAAGCCTGACCAACTAAAGTCAGTGGGGAAAGACTGTTGCATAAAATAAGTACATGGTTGTCTCTAGTAAGACAGTCTAATTTGCACTGCATTGTGGGAAAAGTAAGACGCTGAACAGCTTAAATAAAATGGCCGACAGTGGGCACTCATTGCAGTTTTCCTTTGCTGAAAATATTTGCATATTGGAGGAATACAATGCTGCAAAATCGATTTTAATGAAAAAATTTAGCGATTACAAACAATGAAAAAACACAAGGCTTGGTCCACAATAACGGATAAAGTTAATAGTATAAATCCTAAAAGTCTACGCTGTTTAAAAATCTGTCACAGCTGACAGTTGGTTTCCATGGCAACATAGATTGTAAGGAAAAGTTAGCCATGGGGTAATCAGTCTAACTTTTTGGTCTTAAATTAGACCAATCTAAGATTTTATGCAACTGGCTTACAAAGTAAAGACCCGTCTTAAAGAAAAAAATTAGATGACTAACTTGTAAGACCAGTCTTAAACAGTTTTATGCAACCGGCCCTAACTGACTAACTAGTGGTAGAAAAATGAGAACAAAAACTAAGACACGCACACCTAAAAGTGAACACAATGAAAAAACAAAAAACAAAAACAAAAGTGCATGTACAGTGTGGGAAAAATTTTTTAGATCCCCTGCTGATTTTGCATGTTTGCCCACTGACAAAGAAATGATCAGTCTATAATTGTAATGGTAGGTTTATTTGAACAGTGAGAGACAGAGTAATAAAAAAATGCATTTCCAAAAAGTTACAAATTGATTTGCATTTTAATGAGTGAAATAAGTATTTGACCCCTTTGCAAAACATGACTTAATACTTGGTGGCAAAATCTTTGTTGGCAATCACAGAGGTCAGATGATTCTTGTAGTTGGTCACCAGGTTTGCACACATCTCAGGATGGATTTTGTCCCACTTCTGGGATCCTTTGATCCTTTCTAAGTCATCAAGGTTTCAAGGCTACTCGAACATTCAGCTTCCTCCAAAGATTTTCTATGAGATTAAAGTCTGGAGACTGGCTAGGCCACTCCAGGACCTTAATGTGCTTCTTCTTGAATTACTCCTTTTTTGCCTTGGCCGTGTGTTTTGGGTCATTGTCATGCTGGAATACTCATTCACGGCCCATTTTCAATTCAATGAGGGAAGGAGGTTCTCACCCAAGATTTGATGGTACATGGCCCTGTCCATCGTCCCTTTGATGCGGTGCAGTTGTTCTGTCCCCTTAGCAGTAAAACACCCCAAAAGCATAATGTTTAAACCTCCATGTTTGATGGTGGGGATGGTTTTTCATAGGCAGCATTTTTCCTCCTAACATGGTGAGTTGACTTGATGCCAACAAGCTCGATTTTGGTCTCATCTGACCACAACACTTTCACCCAGTTCTCCTCTGAATCATTCAGATGTTCATTAGCAAACTTCAGGCGGGCCTGTACATGTGCTTTCTTGGGCAGGGGGACATTGTGGACGCTGCAGGATTTTAGTCTTTTATGGCATAGTGTGTTACTAATCATTTTCTTAGTGACTATAGTCCCAGCTGCCTTAAGATCATTGACAAGATTCTCCCGTGAAGTTCTCGGCAGATTCCTCACCATTCTCATGATCATTGAAACTCCACAAGGTAAGATCTTGCATGGACCCCCAGACCGAGGGAGATTGACAGGTATTTTGCGTTTCTTCAATTTGGAGCCTTTATTTTTAAGAGTGTAGGGTGGAAAACTCTTAAATATCTATTTTTTTCTTCCAACTTCAAAATCGTATGACGTTATTGTTTTATCTACTTTTGTAAAAAGACGTTTGAATTTCTTTGCCTGTTCGTAAACTTTGTACGTCCGCTAATGTCACACATGCGTGATTATGTAATGGGTGAGGTCGAGCTAGTGTAAGAAGTTGTGGCCCATTTTCCACAAGTTCATATGATTCTTTAGGGTCTTAATGAAAAGTCTACAATATACTTTGATCAAAAATGATCAATAGTAGTGTAAAAAAAACACCCTTTTACCTTGTCAAAATATCAACTCATTTTATTGCACGGTCTCTTTAAATGCAAATGAGCTCTGCTCGCCCTGCCCCTCTTTGCTGTGAGATGATGAGACGTGATGTTTACTTTAGCAGCGTTTAGCCGTGAAACTTTCCAACAAGCCACTTGAAAATAAAAAAACTCACTTCTGTGGGTGAAGCTGCATCTGGAAAGATTCGCATAAACTGTAGATGCATATGTAGATCAGGAGCGGCGCTTTCCTTTAAAAAAGGAAAGTAACGTTATCCTCTGCGTCTTCAGCGGCTCAGATGTCGGGAGTAAATGACTACTGCTGTGTTCATGATTACATCCAACAACAGAACACCTCAATCAGAGACATTCTTGTCTTTTTCCCTGCACCTGAGTCGACACAATGGTGATCGGAGTCAGACTGTTTCAGCACAGTGAGGGCGGGTCTAAGGTAAGGCGATCATGTCAATCTACTATTGTGGGAGCGGCCTCTGTTGGTGTGTCGTCACACCGACAAGAAACTGAGAATGACCTGATTTTAAAAAGGGGATATTACTTTTTAAAGATTTAAAATAAACCACTGGGTGGATTTTTATCATTGTAGGGTGGTTGTGTACACAAACTGCCAACACACATTAATGTTTAAACTAGGGATGCACCGAATCCAGGATTCGGATTCGGATTCGGCCGAATCCTGGGCTTTTTGACGGGGTTCGGTTTCGGCCGAACCTTAGATTTATTTTCCACCGAAACCGAACCCTAGACTTGCACTACGACGTCACACGGCCGTTGATTACGTGAAGGTGTTTAGGCTACATAGGACCCGTTCGAATGTAGTAGGCTGTAAGAATCTGAAAATGGAACTCGTAAGCAAAAAAAGTTTTTGGCAGTACTTTCAACCAAAAGAAGGCGATTCAAGTCGAGCTTTATGTTCAATTTGCAATGCCAATTTGTCTCGTGGTGGCAAGGACCCTAAGCAGTACACAACATATCGCCGATGTTAAAACATTTGCGTCTAAGGGGCCGTTCACATGTCGCGCCTAAAAACGCGTGGAAAACGCTAGGCGCGCTGCTTTCTTCCTTGTCAACAAAGCGCTCGGGCGCTTGCGCTCCGGAAGCGTCTGCCGTTTCTAAGCAACCATCAGCTGCGCTCCAGAGCCTGCGCTCTAGCTCCAAGCTGCGGAGCGCTTGCTGCATTCTGAAAAGTTGAGATGTTTTTATCTCGATGCGGCGCGGACGCGCCTGGAAAAAACGAGCGCTTCGCATCGCGTGCGCGTCGCGACCGCGTCGCTTCCATTATGCGCGCGCAAGCCGCGCATCTACATTTAAAATAACGAATTTGAGCGCGCAAAAGACGCTACATGTGAACAGCCCCTAAAACATCCAAAAGAATACGAGTTTTGCATGAAGGAATCTACAGACAGCAGCCAAAATGCAGCAACTTCAGGTACGGCAGCTGGACAGTCACAGCTAAAAACGTGTAATTAAGGATGCGAGTAGGATTCGGTATTCGGTTTCGGATTCGGCCGAATCTTAAACAGTGGATTCGGTATTCGGCCGAACCCCAAAAATCTGGATTCGGTGCATCCCTAGTTTAAACAACATGTAAAAGTTAGTTTTGCATCCGATGACCCGTTTAATGTAATTTTTTTTATAGAAAATCACAAATCGTTTCGCTAGATAAGACCCTTATTCCTCAGCTGGGATTGTATAGAGCCCTATGAAGCTACATTGAAACTGCAATTTGGATCCCCAACCCATTGATCCCATTGAAGTCCACTATATGGAGAAAAATACACACACTGATGGTTTCCTCAACCTCAAGGGTGACCTCCAGTGAACCTATGCTTTCGTATGAAATGCTTCCATGGACAGTATCTTACAAAAGATAGAGAAATAATAAAAGGAAACATAATTAAATTCTCAGAGGCCAAAGAAAAACATAGAGAGAGGGAGAAATAAATGTAAAAATACAGGTACATGAGGTCATGTGTGTGTATAATGTATGCAATAGACAGATGTATGGAGGGACAGGCAGGTGGGAGGATGTTTTAGGGTATTCATGAGTCTGGGCCATTATCAGTTGACCTTTAAATTGGAGCCGCTGCTCGGCAGGAAACCCGAGGGGCCCGTCTCAGATTTGACTCGGAGCCCCCAGTCTGCTGACGATAAAAACTGCGGCAGCCGGCGGGCAAGTCCACTCCGTATGCTACTATGCATATATATAAATAAAATGTATATATACAATAGAATATATAAATTGACTGGCTGTGTTAAAGCAGCATCATTAAGGGCTATGAAGCATGCTGAGACGGGTCAGGCGGGCACAGGGAGAGCCATACACGTGAGGATGGGCTTGGCAGAGCTGTTCTCTTCTCTCTGGGGGCAGCAGTGGCTGGGATGATGAATTCATCACTGCTGTAAGAGTCCTGCAGGAGGCCAGATTGGCTCAAATCCCCCATGAGAGGAAGACACGTGACATAGACAGGAGAATGACGAGTCTATAGGGAGTGGAATATGAAACTTATATTGCACTGCATTGTGTTTATGTGCACGTGTTCTTATGAATATACCTTTTACAGGAGAAGAGGGTCTCGTATCAGCAGTGATAAACCAAAATTTATTAAGAAGTCTCTCAAAAACATGGACTAGCACTGGATACGGTAGCAATATGAGGAGATGTTCTCTAGTGTACAAGTATAGGCCTACATACACAATTTACAGTGCCTTGTCATTTTATTTTCACGTTTTGTTATATTTTCTGCCTACTTTTTTCAACATTAGTCTACACTCCATACACCATAGTAAAAACAGAATTGTCACAACTTTGTAAATGTATTAAAAATAAAAAAGTAAAATAAGTACATTGCATAAGTATTCATATCCGTAACTACCCTTAGTTGAAGCACCTTAACAGACTCAAGTCTTTTGGGTATGATGCGACAAGCTTTGCACATTAACATTTGGCAATTATCTGCCATTCTTCTCCTCACCTCATCACCACTCAAGGACATTCATAGAGTTGTCTATAAGCCTCTCTTGCTGTGTGCGCAGGATCATTGTCCTGTTAAAAGGTGAACCTTCTGCCCAGTCTGAGGTTCTGAATGCTCTAGACTGAGTTTTCATGAAGATTATCTCAAAATGTCAGTGCATTGAGTTTTCCTACTACTCTGATGAGTCCTTCAGTCATTGCCACAGGACAACAGCCCCACAGCATGAGGCTATCTCCACATATGATCAGTGGTGTCAAAAGTATTCACATTCATTACTCAAGTAGAAGTATAGATACTAAGATTTAAAAAGACTTTTGTAGAAGTTGAAGTATCAACTCAAGCTTTTTACTCAAGTAAAAGTATTAAAGTACTGGTTTCAAAACTACTTAAAGTAAAAAAGTAAAAGTAATGTAAGGAAAAAAATGCCATTGAGGACAAAAGCTTAGGCCGCGCCACAGGGGCATATTGTGCATTACCCCACCTCCCCAAAAAACATTTCTAAAGGCCATAGTGATGTCACAGCACAGAGGGAGACAGAGACGGAGGTGAGAGTATAAGATAAAAAGGTAAGTTTATTAACAGGTAGAGAGGATGTGTATATCTTATCTGAAATGTCCACTGAGTACGGAGGTGATATCTCGATCTGGAACCAGGAGAACATAGAGTCCAAACGGGGAGAAAGCCGGGGTGTGATCGGTAGATAGACAACGAGGAGTGAATCTGTCCGGGTATATAAAGGTGAGCTGATTGGATTCAGGTGAGTGATTAGTAGTCAGGTGATAGTGAACGTGTGTGTGTGTCTTCAGGGGGCGTGGCTGGTGCATCTTGTAGGGGTAGAACTCTGACATTACCCCCTCCTCCAGGGGCGGCTCCCGACGCCCCTCTCCGACGTCGAGGACGACCACGACCGCGAGGGGCAGGACGTCCTGGGTGGCTCTGGTGGAAGTCCGTTAGAAGTTGAGGATCCAGAATATCGTCTCTAGCCACCCATGATCTTTCTTCCGGTCCGTACCCCTCCCAGTCAATGAGATATTCCAAACGGCTGCCCCGACGTCGGGAATCCAGGATCTCCCTCACGGTGTAGATAGAGGGTTGATCCAGGATCTCTGGAGGAGGGGTCTCAGCTTCAGCTCCAGGATCATCTGTGGCAGAGGGAAAGTAGGGTTTGAGTAGTGATACATGAAAAGTGGGATGAATTCGGTACCTGGGTGGGAGCTGAAGCTGATATGTCACTTCGTTGATCTGCCTCAGGACCTCGAATGGACCAATGTAGCGGGGACTCAGCTTTTTGCAGGGTAGTCTTAGCCTGATGTCTCTCGTAGATAACCACACCTTATCTCCAGGTTGGTATAGTGGGGTGGGTCTTCTACGAGCATCGGCGAACTCCTTATGGCGTCGGATGGCCCGTTGAAGGTGTTGGTGAGCTGAGTCCCACACTCTCTCGCTCTCTCGGAACCAGTAGTCTACAGCTGGAACATTGGTGGGTTCCTCCGTCCAGGGAAACAGCGGGGGCTGAAAACCGAGTATGCACTGGAAGGGAGTAAGTCCGGTGGTCTCCTGACGCAGCGAGTTCTGTGCATACTCGGCCCACGGGAGGAACCTGCTCCAGCTGTGTTGGTCCGCGGAGCAGTATGACCGGAGGTAACGTCCAAGCTCTTGGATCTTCCTCTCAGTCTGGCCGTTGGTCTGCGGGTGATATCCTGATGAGAGATTGACAGAAATACCAAGTGCTTTGAAGAATGACTTCCATACATGTGAGATGAATTGTGGACCCCGGTCCGACACAATCTCCTCGGGGAGACCAAAATGACGGAATACGTACTGGAAGAGTAACTCGGCAGTGTTCATAGCCGTAGGTAGGCCTGCCAGGGGGATAAATTTGCAGGCCTTGGAGAAACGGTCAACTACAACCAGCACGCAAGTGTTACCTTCTGACTCTGGGAGGTCCGTCACGAAGTCTACCCCGAGATGGGACCAGGGTCTCTGCGGGATGGGTAGTGGCATCAGCTTTCCTGTGGGTAGATGACGAGGGATATTAGAGGTGGCACAGACTGAGCAGCTTTGGACGTACCTGATGGTGTCCCGGGTCATACTGGACCACCAGTACCGAGCTTGGATGAGCGAGAGGGTCCGTCTGCTACCTGGGTGTCCAGAGCCCGGAGACTGGTGAACTGTGTCCAGAAGGTGTTGACGCTGGGAGCTGGGTACGAAGATTTTACCTTCTGGACATTCCGGCGGAGCAGGCTCTTGGAGAGTGGCTTCGTTGATCCCGGTGTCGATGTCCCACTGGATGGGGCTAACGATGAGTTCTGAGGGAATGATGTTTTCAGGCTCGACCACGGCGTCGTGGGAGAATTGTCGGGAGAGAGCGTCAGCAGGTATGTTCTTGGATCCTGGTCGGTAGGTAATCTTGTACTGGAAACGTGTGAAGAATAATGCCCATCTGGCTTGGCGGGGGTTAAGTCGTTTAGCTTCTCGGAGGTATTGAAGGTTTTTATGATCCGTGATGATGGTAAACGGGTAGTTAGCCCCTTCCAGCCAATGACGCCACTCCTCCAAGGCGAGTTTGATGGCGAGTAACTCGCGGTTGCCTACATCATAATTTTGCTCCGCCGGAGACAGTTTCTTAGAATAGTAGGCACAGGGATGGAGGAGAGTGGACTCACCAGCTGCTTGAGACAGCACTGCTCCGACGCCGGTGGTAGAGGCGTCTACCTCGACTACAAATGGGAGATCCGGGTTGGGATGGTGCAGGAGAGGAGCAGTGCTGAAAATCTTCTTAAGTCGTTGGAATGCTTCGTGGGCAGAGGAGGTCCAGACCAGATGTTTAGGTCGACCACGTAGGAGGGAGGTCAGAGGGGCAGTGATGAGACTGTAGTCCTTTATGAATCGGCGGTAGAAGTTTGAAAACCCCAGGAAGCGTTGAAGTTCCTTGACTGTACTGGGTTTGGGCCACTGTAGGATGGATTGAACCTTATCCAGGTTCATTTGCACACCCTCGGGGCTGATGTTATAACCCAGGAACTGAATCTTAGTCTGGTGGAACTCACACTTCTCCAGCTTGAGGAATAGCTTATGTTGGCGCAAGACTTGAAGGACCTGACGGACGTGCTGGCGATGTTCGGCCTGGTTCCGGGAATAAATCAAAATATCGTCAATATAGACAACCACGAATTTGTGGAGAAATTCCCGGAACACCTCGTTCATAAACGTTTGGAAGACAGAGGGACTGATGGACAAACCATAGGGCATAACCGAGTATTCGTAGTGGCCAGCAGGTGTAATGAATGCTGTTTTCCACTCGTCTCCCGCACGAATACGAACGAGGTTGTAAGCACTCCGCAGGTCCAGCTTGGAGAAGATGTGAGCCCCACGGAGTTCCTCGAGGGTGGCAGGAACGAGTGGCAGTGGATAAGGTTGTTGGGTGATGTTGGCATTGAGTTGGCGGTAATCAATGCAGGGACGGAGACCTCCATCCTTCTTACCCACGAAGAAGAAACTTGAAGCAGCTGGTGAGGTGGATGGTCGAATGAATCCTTGCTTCAGAGCTTCCTGGATGTACTCCTCCATCGCCTGGCGCTCCGGGTTGGACAAGGGGTAGATGCGTCCTTTAGGTAGTTGAGCCCCAGGTAGCAGATCGATGGAACAGTCCCATGGCCGATGAGGAGGAAGTTGGGTGGCAGCTTGCTTACTAAAGACGTCCTCGTAATCCTCGTACTCCGCTGGGATCTCCACCTGGGTGTCAGTCTCAGGACTTTCAATCTTGGTTGATGCAATGGTCACAGGATCAGAAACTGGTGAGGGTAAACGTGTAAAGCAGTTCTTCAGACAGTGCTTACTCCATCCGATGATGTCACAAGGATCCCAGCGGAGTTCCGGATGATGACGGTGGAGCCAAGGACGTCCCAGGATGATGTCAACGGTGGAATCCTCCAGTACCAGAAACTTGATTTGCTCATGGTGGAATAGGCCAATTTGCAGAGTGATGTATGGAGATGAATATCGGATCCGCCCACGTCCGAGTGGTTTTCCTTGGATGGTTTTAACAGATAGTTCCGGGTTATGGCGGTGACGTGACAATTGTAACAGATCTATGCATTCTTGGGATATGAAGTTTCCCGAAGAGCCTGAATCAAGGAGAGCAGAAACACAAAGATCTTTTTTAGCAGTACGCAGCGTCACAGGTATTAGGGTGAGATGAGCAGTTTCAATGTCTGACTGAATGGTACTCACCACCGGACGTGGGGGTTTGACAGGACAGGTACGTAGAATATGGCCGGGTTGTCCACAGTATAGGCAGAGTTTTTCCCTGAGGCGGCGTTGGCGTTCGGACCACGTGAGACGAGTAGAATCAAGTTGCATAGGTTCTGGTACTGGGGAGCAAGCTGCCACCGTAGCGGACTGAGGAGCGGTTTCAGTGGGCTGGCAGGCGGCTAGGCGCTGAGATACCTTCGTAGCTCGTAGTAAAAAGGTCTCCAACCCGATGTTGTCATCATAGATGGCCATAGCGGCGCGAATATCTGGGTGGAGACCATGACGATAGGCACCCAGCAGTGAAGTTTCGTTCCAGCCACTAGCCGCCGCCAGCGTCCGGAAATGGAGTGTATATTCGTGGATGGATGAGGAACCTTGTTGCAGTCGGAAGAGCTGATCAGAAGTGGTGAGTACATCTGTGTTGGAACTGAAAACTTCAGCAAAGTGACAGGTAAATTGTTCAAATGACTGAATTAACGTCGTGTTGGCTTGCCATATTGACTTCGCCCATTGTAGAGCTTTTCCAGTGAGGAGAGAAATGAGAAAAGCTACCTTCGATTCATCATTGAGAAATTGTTGTGGTTGCATCTTGATATATAGTTGGACTTGTAGTAGGAAACCGCTACACTCAGCCGCTTCACCGGAGTATGTGTTTGGTAAAGCCATGGGACTTCCTGAGGCAGATGGCGGCGCGGGAGATGGTTGTAGCGCCGCTTTGAAGGCTTTGATGAGTTCGGTGAGTTGATCTGGTGCAGGTGTTTCCTCGTTGTCCATTTTGTTTGTAGGTCTGATCTTCTGTCACAGCACAGAGGGAGACAGAGACGGAGGTGAGAGTATAAGATAAAAAGGTAAGTTTATTAACAGGTAGAGAGGATGTGTATATCTTATCTGAAATGTCCACTGAGTACGGAGGTGATATCTCGATCTGGAACCAGGAGAACATAGAGTCCAAACGGGGAGAAAGCCGGGGTGTGATCGGTAGATAGACAACGAGGAGTGAATCTGTCCGGGTATATAAAGGTGAGCTGATTGGATTCAGGTGAGTGATTAGTAGTCAGGTGATAGTGAACGTGTGTGTGTGTCTTCAGGGGGCGTGGCTGGTGCATCTTGTAGGGGTAGAACTCTGACAAGTGACTGTTATATTAAAATGTTAATGTTGAAAAATTTGGAATGCACTAGGCTACCTGTTTTAGCTGCATATTTGCCCATTGAAAATAAATGCATTTTATTACAATGCAAATACATTAAAGAACCATAAATGTGTACTACTGAGCATTAACATGTGTTTCTTGGAGCGGAAGATATGATCATTAGTTGCTGCCTATAAGTATTGTTATCGCAACATTGTCAATCGCGTTGTCAATCGCAAACGTTTATTTATTCAAACGACTTTCTATCAAACTACCTACTATAGCTTCATTTGCAGAGGATGAAGAGAAAGCACCCGTTTGATAAATAAGCAAGTAGTAGAGAAATAAGAAGTAATCTTTTTTGAGTAATGACCCTAACACTGGCTATATCCTTGCTGGAGTGCAGGGCTGGACTGGGGTTAAAATTTGGCCATGGACAAATCCAGCCCTTCCAGCCCACAAGTTCCCCCGTGAGTTTTGTTGGATTATAGGGCCTTTAATTAAAGTAAATAAATGAATGAATAAAACAGGACAGAATCAAATAATGTTAGATACTGAATTCAAATGCAACTTTTATTAATAATTTATCAAATTAATAATGCATTTTTGTCACATAGAAATGCATGCAGTAAAGCATTGATTTTGAGCTAGAATGCGGGACTTTTATTGCTAATAAATTCTGTAAAAATTACTTTTGTAGAACACAAAAGATATTTTGTAGAATGTAAACAAACATATTTGTTTACCCTTGATTTCTACTCTATAGACACAATTTTTGAATTTCTCAAAGTATCTTCCTTTATGTTCCACAGAAGAAAGAAGTTCAGGATTGAAATTACATGATGTTGAGTAAATAATGACAATTTGTATTTTTGGGTGAACTGTCCCTTTAAGAACTTTAATATCTGTAGTAAACACCTCATTTATATAAGGCACTGATATTTATCTTTAATCAGTCTCTTACTGAATTAACATTTTACTCCAATTAAAATGAATTACAACTTAACATTTAAAAAGATAGAAATTATTGCTTAAAATCCAGATATTAACTGACTAGTAATAGTAAGATGACGTCACAAGAATAAAATTACAATGGTTATGTTTTTTTTTTTTTAATTATTCATAATAATAAACTATGAAATTTTTAATAGAACAAAATGACAGTAATTATGTATTGACGTTTATCACTTTACCTCCTCATGCAGCTGTTTTCAGCAGCCCAGCAGATACAGAACCTTTAACTGCCTAACACCATCCTGTGTTAAATCTGAATGCGTCAAGCAACTTCAACTTGCGCTATTTATCACTTTGCATCGCGCTGTGCGGGTGACTGATTCTGCCACTTCACACTTTTTGGGTATTTGCAGTTTTGAATGTCATTTAAAATAGCGCATAATATGCGGGAGGTCTGCCTCTCTTCGGCGATCGGCCCACTACTCCACCGGCCTACCGGGAATGTCACGGTTCTCCCCGAATCCCCGATGGCCAGGAGTGTGACGTGATTTGTGTCATGTCACGTGCAGGTGTGATGGATCGTGTACAAACCAATAGGGTGTCGGAATGGTATATATTTATACTTCTCATCCAACCACAACCAAATTCACTCTATGTGGATGGCGCGATTTATCTGGATAGGTTTTTTTTTAACAATGACATGAATTAAAACAAGCCGAAAAGAAATAGGAGTAACGAGTCTATTTTTAAAATGTAAGGAGTAGAAAGTACAGATAATTGCGTGAAAATGTAAGGAGTAGAAGTAAAAAGTCGTCTGAAAAATAATTACTCCAGTAAAGTATAGATACCCAAAATTTCTACTTAAGTAAGGTAACGAAGTATTTGTACTTCGTTACTTGACACCTCTGCATATGATCATGGAATCATTTAAGTTTTTATTTTTAATAAAAGGGCAAAATTGTTAAAATCAGTTTTTTGCTTTGCCATTATGGTGTAAGGAGTGTTGCTTGATGTGGGGGAAAAGTTTATTTTAAATTTATGTTAAATTTAAAGCAGAATATACTGTAGTCTCAGCCTCAGACGTCACGCCTACGGAACATTGGCTAAACGTCTGATGCATATGGTACACTTAACTGGAAACACTTCAGGAATGTCGAAGTCGTCATCTGATTAGTTGAATTTGATCGGATGTCCGGGAGACGTGAGTGTTGCGTTTATTTTCGGTCCGCCGGAACACAAAGAGCAGACTGATTTACTCGGCATTTTGCTAAAAGGTGCTTATGCAGACAACATTGTTGTTATACACATTTGCGACGTTCGTGAACAAATTACTGACTTACTGCTTGTTCTCCCTCTTCTTATTTAACTTTCAGTGCTGGTTATTTCAATGACTGACTTGTTGCATGCCAATCTGTTGTTTTGGAGCATTTCCACGCACCGAAACCTGACGCTGAACAAAACGAACTGTGATTGGTTGTTTGACATGTCTGTCAAATGGCCTTATGGGTGGGCCTTGGCCAATGAAAGCTGCCATGAATTCCAGACCTTCAGCCGTCAGTCTGAAGGTCTGGCTACGCGAGACTAAATATACTGCAACATCATAAAATGTGGAGAAAAAAAAAAATGACAGAGTATGAATACTTTTGCAAGGCACTGTAGTTGTTGTGGGGAACAACCAGGAACAGCTAAGTTCCTCTAAAGTCTTCATTTATTTATAAAATATAAATCTTAAGAATAATCAAGGGATAGTTCACCCAAAAATGAAACGTCATTTCAAACCCGTAAGTCCCTCGTTCAACTTCATGACACAAATTATTATATTTTTCATGAAATCTGAGAGCTTTTTGACCCTGCATAGACAGTAACACAACTATCATGTTCAAGGTCCAGACAGATAGTAAAGAAATCGTTACAGTAGTCCATGTGACATCAGTGGTTTAACCTTAAGTTTCTTAAACTATGAGAATACATTTTGTGTGCAAATAAAACAAAAATAACAACTTAATTCAACAATTTCTTCTCTTCCTTGTCAGTCTTCGACATGCATTCATAAGAGTACCTCAACGCATGCGTGTGGACATAGAACATCAATCTCTCTTATGGCGCTTTTCCACTACACAGTACCAGCTCGCCTCGGCTCGACTCGGCTCGGCTCTGTTTGGTTTTCCACTGTGTAAAAGTTGTACCTGTACCGGCTTCCAGGTACTTTTTTTCGTACCACTTCCAGCGAGGTTCCAAGCGAGCTGAGGCGATACTAAAATGTGACGTGAAAACACAGCAGACTGCTGATTGGTCAGAGAGAATCGTCACTATTCACTGCGTCATCATTGCACGCGCCAGCAATAGTATCCAGAATAACCCCGCCATTTTTAAAAAGTTTGGCCAGAGATTGCGTGACATATCCAATCCATTACATATTATGGCAACTCGGAAGAATACGCCGTGGTCAAACGAGGAGGTGCAGACAGCAGGTGTGTGTCGCGTAGAAGATTACGTCACGGCAGTTTCCTGCAGCGTCGCTATGACAACCAGGTACTATTGTGGAGGTACAGGTACAACTTTTACACAGTGGAAAACCAAACAGAGCCGAGTCGAGTCGAGCCGAGCCGAGGCGAGCTGGTACTGTGTAGTGGAAAAGCGCCATTAGTTCACTGTCTGTATATTCTGGTTCAAATAAGTATCTTATCAATGTCCTTACTACCTTTCTGGGCCTTGCTGTCTATGCAGAGTCAGAAAGCTTTTAAATTTCATCCAAAAATATCCTAATTTGTGTTAAGAAGATGAAGATCTTACAGGTTTGAAACAAGAGGGTGATAATGTGATAATGACAAAATTGTATTTTTAGGTGAACAATCCTTTTAATTGTCAGTCACAGATTTATTGTCTGTGTAATAGAATGTAAATATTTTCCAGAGAATACTTTACAAACATTTATAATATAAAGGGAGCATTTGTGGCATTAAAAAACCCTGGTCTAGCCATATTGTCACAGTTCTGTCTGTTTATTAACTTGGTTTCTCCCATTGTCTCCCCCTGTCAATCTGTTTACTTTGGTTTAGCCCTCATTTGTCGTGATCCCCTTCACCTGTCTGTAATTATCTATCACCCTTTATAAGTCTGTCTGAATCTTGAGTTCTCTGTCGGTCTTAAATGTTGTACTATGTGTGTGGATATCCTCTGTGTTCCTGATTGTTCCTGTCTGACTCACCTGAAGACTGATATTAAAATAGTTGTATGTTTATATCTTGTCCATCCAGCACCAATCATAACACACATAAATTTCAACCCCAGGCCATGTATTTTTAAGCGATGGTCCTGGTCCTGTCTATTACTGATAATTCCCTTGTGACTTCTGTGTTCATTTATTAAATATTTTGGCTAATTTAAATACACTATTAGCTTGCAATAGAAGTATTACGCTCTCCGTTCCATTTAACACACTGACCATGCTTAAATCCAATTTTAAATCCCCCAGAAGTCCCCAGATTCTGTCTAGGCCTGCTAATCACTAATGAACATGTGAATCTATGTGCCTATGAAATGTGTATTTGCATTATATAAGGTCCACATTGCCTCGAGTCACTGTTGCCCTCAAGAGCCATTCTCACAATGGGAGGAGGTTGCTAAATGGAGGTACAGAGAGTACTACTGGTAAGGTGTGATAAGACACACCTGAGGCTAATAGCACCTCTGCCAGGAACTCCATAACTAGATCGCCACCAACAGAATATTTCACTTCTGAAACTACCAAAAACCTCTCAGAGTTGCATCATTGCCACCACACTACAGTACATTTCTGTGTGTTTGTGCTTATCAGACTCGTCGGCATTCTCAGCAGGAAGATTCATAGGACCAAAAGGAGAGTATCACAGCAGGTCTGGTGCAGATTAATGTGGAAGACAGACTAACAGCACAAAGATAATGCAGGCCAATAAAAAAGATGCACACACGCACACAGGGAACAGGAGTGAAGCAGAGGCTAACGGCAGAACAGCTCGGGGTCGTTAAGCATCATTAGCGGGACATTTGTTCACACACATTTGTCAGGAAGCGTCCTGCTAAGCAGGGAGTGTGTTCTCCTCAAGGAGTGTGTACTGGACAGAGGCAAGCAGGCAGGAAATGAAGTTACTGCCATGTGTGTGTGTGTGTGTGTGTAATCTACTGCATGATGGAGCAGATCTGTCCCCCGTAAGAGACGTCACTGTGTTTGATTAACAACAGGAATCTTCCCAGCCGGAAAACAACAGAAGCGTGTAAACTGCATCTGTGAGTTGCACGCATTTACAGTTCTAGCATATACAGTAGTTTCAAGTACAGAAGCACACAAACACACACTCACACAAGTGCACACATAAGCGAAAATGCTACAGGACTTACATCAAGTTTACCTGAAGCACAAAAACTGCCATGGAAGCCATGGAAAGTGAAAAAACAGCAAGATGTTGGTGCTACATATTGATTGAAGGGTTAAACTTCCAGACTCTTAATGATTTAAACAGAGTGGAATAATATTGGGAAATGCACACAGAAATAGTTCATTTATGACTATTCCAGAGTCAAGGAGTTCTGCCTAGAACCAATTTACCAATTTTATTTTTAAAGGAATAGTCTACCCAAAAATTGCAAGGTTTATGTAGCTCTGATTGCCAAGATTGCTAGGGAACACAAGCTGACAAAATATACTTTAAATTTACTGCAAGCCACTTCGGACAAAAGCATCTACAAATTTCAATAAAAGCATACTGGGTAATACTTATGTTTATTCATTATGAAGCTTATATACAGTCGAGGTCAAAGGTTTACACACATCTTTCAGAATGTGGAAAATGTTAATTGTTTTCACAATTTTATTAATACCATGCATCACACAAAATGCATGGTATTTTTTTATTTAGTACTGATCTGAATACAATATTTCACATAGAAGATGTTTACATGTAGTCCACAAGACAAAATAATCGTTGAATTTGTAAAAATGACCCCATTCAAAAGTTTACATACACTTGATTATTAATACTGTGTTGTTACCTGAATGATCCACAGCTGTTTTTATTTTTAGTGATAGTTGTTTATAGCTGTTGAGAGTCCTTTGTTTGTCCTGAATAGTTTAACTGCCCGCTGTTCTTCAGGTCCCACATATTCTTTGTTTTTTTTTTTCAGCATTTGTATGTATTTGAACCCTTTCCAACAACTGTATGATTTTAAAATCCATTTTTTTTTACACTGAGGAAAACTGAGGAACTCATATGCAACTATTACAAAAGATTTAACGCTTACTGATGCTTCAGAAGGAAACACGATGCAAATGGATCAATTTGAATATCAGTAAATTTAACTTATTTTGTCTTCTGGGAAGTATCTTCTGTGGCTTCTGAAGGGCAGCACTAAATCAAAACATATTATATTTAGGCAAAATAAGAAAAATGTACATGTCTTCAAAAGTTCAAAAGTTTACACCCCTGGCTCTTAATGCATTGTTTGTTTTTTTCTTTCTGAAGCATCAGTGAGCATTTAAACCTTCTGTAATATCTGCATATGAGTCCCACAGTTGTCCTTAATGTGAAAAGATGGATCTCAAAATCTTACAGTCATTGTTGGAAAGGGTTCAAATACACAAAAATGCTGAAAAACCAAAGAATTTGAGGGACCTGAAAGATTTTTTCTGAAGATAAGCAGGCAGTTTAACTGCTCAGGATAAACAAGGGACTCGTGAACAACTATCACTTAAAAAAAAACAAAAAACAAAAACAGCCTGGATTATTCAGGTAACAACCCAGTATTCAGCACCAAGTTTATAGCATTTTAAGTGGGGTCATTTTTATAAATTCAACTATTGTTTTCTATTGTGCACTATATGTAAACATCTTTTATGTTAAATATCTCATTCAGGTCAGTACTAAATAATAAAAAAAAACAAAAAAACATGGATTTTGAAAGATCCCTCTTATTTTGTTTATTACTTTGATGGCAAGGTTAAATTTGCAGCAGCCATTACTCCAGTGTCACATAATCATAGACAATCATAGAAATCATTCTAATATGCTGATTTGGTTTTCAAGAAACATTTTTCTTATTATTTTAAAGTTCAAAAGAACAGCATTTAGTTTACGATGTAAGTCATAACTGCCACTTTGACCAATTTAATGCATCCCTGCTGAATACAAATATTAATATTAACAAATATCAAAGAAAGAAAACTCACTGCAGTATATAAAATATAAAAACAGCATACACACTATTTAATAGCACTGGAATGACTTTACTTGTTGGCAGTGAAAGGAAGATATACACACAGACTGGCCAAATTACACACAACTGTACTCTTGCTTGTGTCATATTGCTTAATTCATGCAAAAATGCTGGGCAAATGTGACCTTCAAAATCCAAGATCTGAAAAGTACAATAAGGAGGACAACACACATACATAGTCACACAACACCACAGTGCCAACAGCTGCATCCTGGGGAACAAAAGACCACTATGTAGACACAATTTCCCTCTGGCCACACTGCCACAAGGCATGAAAACACACACACACACACACACACACACACACACACACACACACACACACACACACACACACACACACACACACACACACACACACACACACACACACACACACTCACTCACTCACTCACTCACTCACTCACTCACTCACAAAGAGGCCCATGACTTACTCTGAGAGTGATCCAGTTCAGCACGTCCAGAATATACGTAACCACCATCTCCCCCCAGAGGAATCCAATGGAGAAAAGAGGATAATTTTTAGCTCAACTTCAATTAACCGCAAGTCTCCAAACATCTCTCTCTCATACAATCAGACTACTTAACTGCGCCTCAGAACTGAAAGGTTTGTTTTTAAAACTGCAGACGAAAATAACAACTGCTCATTTTTCAAATTCACAAGAAGCGCAATGTCTGGTAGTGCCTTATAACCAAAGAAAACCAATCTAACCGGTCCTGATCTTGGCTTGTAAACCAGGCATTAAACACTTAAGAGACTTTACCTACCGCTAATTCACAGAGGAGATTAGCATGAAGCCTGGAGCTAATGAGAGAAGCTTTCTCTGTTCCTCCAGTGTTCCTTCTTTTGCTCAAACAAAACATTAGCAGATAATGTAACGGAATTAAGAAGACAAAAGATTCAAATTGGATATTGATCAGAGGAGTGAGGTGGCAGCATTTCGGCTGGTTAAGCCTGTGATGAGGTGATTGATCCACAATGCTTGTCCTCACGTCTGAAGATGTCTGGCAGGCCTATAGTCTGCCTGACAAAGGCGGTGAATGGAAGCGTGAACCGGTCCGATGCCAGGACACAATGAATACAGAATGCTCACATCAGTCCCCAGGACCATGTTTAAAAGGATGACAGACATCAGACGACAAAGAGACACAAATATAACTACACAATCAATGGAAATTCAGGCGCCAGATGATGTAGATTCTTGTATTGGCATGTAGAAAGTCAGAATAAATGCTCAGTAATGATGTAGAATGTTCAATAAGAGTGACTCAGAGCTGTGCCGATGCCTGCTGTTCTGAGACCAGCTTTAAAGATCAGAGCTGAAGGCTTGGATCCTGAAAGACAAGCACTGATCTCCAGCAAGACAAGGGCCGCAGGGATCAATGCAAAATCAATGTTAATTGTCAGTGTTTTTCTATGTGGCTGGATTAGAGACACACAAAAAAGTTAAAGTTCCCATGAAATCAAGTTTTTTGGCTTTTTTTTAGCTTTTAGTATAAATATGTTAGCATTAAGGTTTTCTATAAGCATTTACAAGGTATAAGCATTCAAAACTTCTGGATCAGCTTTTCATCAAACTTTCTGTCCAATCAAATGCTCTCTAGAATCCAAAGTGCCCCGCCCATACACTATAAATAGACACTGAAACTGTGGCTGAAATCGGTCACTTCTTCACAGAGCTTGTATTTTCTGTATGGTGAATGGAATGTAGTGCACTATATAGGGGATAGGGAACAATTCAGACAGTGTAAGCAATCCGTTAGAGCGAATAAAGTCTGGTTTTGCGTTGTGTCACACGAACCACTGCAGCCCGTGCATAGCCTGCTCTGGTCTAGAGACACGATAGCACGGAGTGGATCATATGCGCGAGTTGGTGCAGACCACAGAACATATTGGACATATGAATTCTACACAGAATGCTATTTTATAGTACCCTGGAAATCCAGAGGTCTCGCGAGAGCACAATTTGAATTGTCTCTGCAAGACACTCTGGTATCGAGCAATGGTGCATGTTACTGCAATACGTAAGCAGTTCTTGGAACCAATCAAATCGGTGTATCTGATGACCTGATTGGGATTGTGGTGGATGAGGTCCTTCTCATTTACAAATGGTAAGAGTCACTTGGTAAACTTACTGTAACGAAAAACTGAACTATTCAATAGTAAAAGTAGCCTAACTTGAACAGGATGATATGTCTCTTTGCTGAATGAAAAGCTAGCGTCCATCCACATATGTTGATAGTTAATGAATAGTTTGATTGGACCTAATTGTTTTATGAGGTTGATTCGGCTGTCGTAATTAATAGTTATTAATCTTGTCACATTGTTTATGTTTTAACCAAAGGGACTTTGGTTATAACATTGAAATCCACTCTTATATGTTCACCGTCGCTCTGGATACGTCACCGTGTATTGTTGTGATTGGTCGTGGCGTTATCCAATTGCATGCAGTGAGAGTTTCAAACGCCCCTCGAGTTAGGCCCTTTTCATTGCTCGATGCCAGACCCTTAATCTTAATAGATATTTTTCCAGGCTGATTTTATAGTGATATGGATGAGATTGTGGCTGTCATACGCTGTATGAATATCAATATGTGTGTTTTTACACAGCCTTGAGAGGTTTGCTGATTAAAAAATATATATACAGTATATATCTCACAAAAGTAAGCTGAAAAACCTTTTAGAAAAGCCTAAAGCAGTTACAGATATGCATGAGTTGCTTACTGTTCATGTTCTTGAAGATGTTCAGGATGGGGAGGATCTGTCTGTAGTACGGGACCAGTGCCTCACCAACCATCTCTGCTGATACAACCAAGTGCTGGAGAACCTTCAGCGTGGTGCAAATGACCTGCCTGCTCCTCGTGTTGAGAGCATCTGCAGACAAACACAGGGAGCTCAAGAGAACAGGAAAAAAGGTCAAAAAACACACTGAGAGAGAAAATATACAAAATGCAATATTTAAATTTTTCGAACATGTACAACTCTTATTGGAGTGTTATATATTTGCACTTTCTTGGCGTCCATAAGTTGAAAAACACTTCCTTCACAGGCTCTGTATGCTGGGAGGAAGGCATCAATTCAATTCTACTAAAAAGCCTTCATCTGCAGCCTGCAAGATATCCCACAATCCTGTGGTTCAGTGGTTAGTGGAAAGAATGACAGAGCGGTTGAAAGCAGTAATTTAATTCATAAATATCCATTTTTCCATATGATTTGATTTCTACTGAGAAATAAGCTTTTGTAGTCATTAAATATATATTTGGTCAACTCTTGAATTATAAGCTGGCCTAAACAAAGTATTTAGGAGGTACCTTTATATAAAAAAACAACGGGATATTTCATCCAAAAAATAAAAATCATTTCCAAATCTTTTGTGGTTTGAGTGGCAGCTGTGTGCTGTACTTTACCAATCACCTCCATTTACTTCCTGCTCTCTTATATCTGTATAACACACTATGAAATTCTAATTACCAAACAAACACGGCAAACTGTTTTCCAGCGGTGTGACATTTGCACCGAAGGAGTGTTCAATAATTCATGGTGTGTGACGCGTCTGGAGGAGTGAAGATCTTTTTCTAAATCTCTCTAAATAAAGGAACCATTAATTCCTCCCTCATATTAGGCTCTAAAAATGAACGACCTCACATACCTTTTTCCTTCTCTAAATACCACAGGAGCACGACATTTAGACACTTCAGTAATTGCGTTAGTTTAACTCCTGATACAAACACATCCCCAGTCGTTCCTGTGAGAGAGGGAAGAAACTGTTCTCATCTATCTATCTAAGTGAGCTTATCAATCTATCTATCTATCTATCTATCTATCTATCTATCTATCTATCTATCTATCTATCTATCTATCTATCTATCTATCTATCTATCTATCTATCTATCTATCTATCTATCTATCTATCTAGTTAATAGGAATGCATTTATTCTTGATTCTGTGCTTTGATCAGTGCAAAACATCGACCTTCTTGTTTTCACTCTCTTCAGTGTGACCTTTTGTGTATGTGTAAGGTCAGTTTTTTTTTTTGTTGTTTGTTTGTTTGTTTGTTTTTTCCAATTAGCTTCATTCATTGCTTCATATATCAATGATTTTCTAATGTACAGTATCCAAAGTTTTTCAAATCTGAATTAAGGTGTTGCTGATGCAGGAGCTGGCATTCTGACAGAACCTAAATGCACTGCACCTTGTTTAGAAGCAGAAGATGATGCACACTGTGCATAAAACAGTCTTCATAAACATGTCTGAAGATTTCAACAGAGAGGATGAGGATTTTTTTTTTTTTACAGTTGAAGTCAAAAGTTTACATACACCTTGCAGAATCTGCAACATGTTAATTATTTTACCAAAATATGAGGGATCATACAAAATGCATGTTTTTTTAGTACTGACCTGAATAAGATATTTCATATAAAAGATGTTTAAAAGAGAAAATAGTAGTGGAATTTATAAAAATGACTAACTTTACATACACTTGATTCTTAATACTGTGTTGTTACCTTTGTTTGTTTGTTTGTTTTTTAGTGATAGTTGTTCATCAGTCCCTTGTTTGTCCTGAACAGTTTAACTGCCCACTGTACTTCAGAAAAATCCTTCAGGTCCCACACATTCTTTGATTTTTCAGCATTTTTGTGTATTTGACCCCTTTCCAACAATGACTTTATGATTCTGAGGTCCATCTTTTCACACTGAGGATAACTGAGGGACTCATATGCAACTATTCAGAAGGTTCAAATGCTCACTGATGCTTCAGAAGGAAATACGATGCATTAAGAGCCAGGGGTGTAAACTTTTGAACAGAACAGTTTTCTTATTTTGCCTAAATATCTTTTTTTTTTTCATTTAGTGTTGCCCTTCAGAAGCTACAGAAGTTACTACATGTTTCCCAGAAGACAAAATAAGTTAAATTGACCCTGATCTTCAAATTCAAATCTCTTGATGCATCATGTTTCCTTCAGAAGCATCAGTGAGCATTTGAACCTTCTGTTAGTTACATATGAGTCCCTCAGTTGTTCTCAGTGTGAAAAGATAGATTTCAAAATCATACAGTTGTTGTTGGAAAGGGTTCAAATACACAAAAATGCTAGAAAAGCATAATTTGTGGGACCTGAAGGATTTTTTAGAAGAACAGCAGAACACATGAACAACTATCACTAAACAAACAAACAAACAAACACAGCTGTGGATCATCCAGGTAACAACACAGTATTAAGAATCAAGAGCATGTGAACTTTTGAACAAGGTCATTTTATAAATTCAACTATAAATTTCTTTTGTGGACTGTATGTAAACAACATATGTGAAATATCTTATTAAGGTCAGTACTAAATAAAAATAGCATGCATTTTGTATGATCCCTCTTATTTTGGTAAAATAACAACCATTTTGCAGAACTTTTGATTTCAACCTTATCTGATCCAGAATATATAAACAATGCATTAAAAGAGACGGACGTTCTGTGTCTCAGATTTCGGATTTCATCAAAAATAATTTAATTTGTGTTCCAAAGATGAGCGAACGCCTTACAGTTTTGTAAAAACATAAGGGTGAATAATTAATGACAGAAATTTTATTTTTGGTTGAACTATCTCTTAAACCAATAAAAAATATATTGTAAAACACGCAGAAAAACAAAAGCTGAAAACTTCTATATTACATCAACATAAAAAGGGCTCTTTTGCTTTGCTGTAAAAATTTTTTAGTGTCTTTTAAATAAAGAATTAATAACAAAAAGTATATTCTATAATTTAAACAGCATTGCAACAACCCCTAGCAAAAAAAAATAAGCAGTGATGCCCAATATTGCTCTCACCACACTGGGTTTTCCTTCAAATTGTTGAGCTCCTCACATTCCTTTGGCCAAACTCCAGCTGCGATATGCATTTTCAGCATTTCAAGGTTTGCTTCTTACCACCTTTCCATAAACCAGATTTATGTTGTGTGACTGCTTCAAGAGTTTTGGAAGTTAGCCTCTTGGAGGCCTCCCTTACTATAATGCCATATTGTTATTAATTCAATGCCATTTTTATTTTCTCTTTTGCAAGCTTTGGAATGCTTCTGCTATTCTTCCTCCAAGTTTTCAGATGAAGTGTATGCTCTGTACCAAGGACAGATTGACCACCATTGAATGATTTTGTGACTTAGGTGCTTTGGACAGTGAATAATGATATTAATGACACTCACTCTTGATAGGTATGATGAGTTGTGGAATAACAGGCAGGATCTTACTGCCACCGTGCTCCAGCATGTCATGGATGCCCTGTCGAGCGAAGAACTCGTAGGGGTGAACTGTCTCACATAGTCCATCAAAGAACAAAGGAAGGTAGTGATGGTAGTCCAGTTTTTCGATCTCCACCTGTTTAAAAACACACACGTATACAGGGTCAGTGTTATTCTAAGTGTGTCTGTTCACACTGAAATGTGGGAGCTGCTTCAAATGAGTGGAAGGCCAAAGGGTTTGTGTGTTTTTAAATAACCCCTCTTTGCGTCTGTGCTTCTATTAGCCTGAACAAATACTCACAAGCTCCAAGCCGCATAAAGAGCAGCCCCTGTTTTAGTGCCCCTTAGCATGCCGCCACACATTCTGGAGGGGAGACTGGGGGGGGACAGCTGTTCAGGGGCTTTAGAACACTCAACATGTGACTTCCTGTTGGATCACACGTTCACACCTGTTTCACTTGGGTTATGAGCATGGAAAACAGACGTGAATAGACAAAGCCTGTTTCCTGTCCTTGAGTATTGACATACAGTCACACACACTACTGCATGTTTATTTCTTTTTTTTTCCTTTGTCACAAGTCTGTCAGAAGGTTTTGTGATGTTGTTCACACTGAAGCTGATTTTTTAAATGTGTATTTTGTCAGAATTTTTAGCATCATTACTCCAGTCACATCATTCTAATATTCTGATTTACTGCTCAGAAAACACTTTCTGAAGAATCATGTGCCAATGAAGACTAGAGAAATGATTCTGAAAATGTAGCTTTGATCACATAAATAAATTACATTTTAAAATATTTCCCAATAGAAAACAGTTATTTTAAAGTACAAATATTTCAGGATTTTACTGTTTTTGCCGTACTTTAGATCAAATAAATGCCGGCTTGTTTTTTCAAAAAACATAAAAAATGTTACTGTTCAAAAACTTTTGACTGGTAGTGTATATTTATTAACTAAATATTTAAGAAATTGATTAAGTATATAATATGTGTATACTTTTTTGTGCATTGTGTAGCTGTTTTCTTTTAGGTTGTTCTGCCATTGGTTGGTTTGATAGTGTGTGTGTGTGTGTGTGTGTGTGTGTGTGTGTGTGTGTGTGTGTGTGTGTGTGTGTGTGTGTGAGTGTGTGTCAAATGACCCCTCTACAACTGTTCTTTGTAGTCGTATCATCACTGACACCAAGACCTGTGAGTTTGAAAGTTGCCAGAACCTTATCAAACCCCTCCTCGAAGATAAAAGCATGCACACAAACACACACACACACACACACACACACACACACACACACACACACGGCATCATAAGCTTAGCAAGAGGGCTGATTGCTTAGAGCCAATTTACAGGCTAACCTTGACCTTTTCTGACTTGGTCAAGATCATCTTGGTGAGTCATACAGCAAAACTCGAGTACAAAAGCAAATATGTGCAGTGTGCTGGTAAAGCAATGACACACACACACACACACACACACACAGTTAGAGAGAGCATAGTGGGGATTCGGAACATGAAAAGCAAGAGGAGACACATGCAGCTAACTACAGACAGATGTCTCACATCACTGGGGTGATATCTGTGGGACACAATCTCAGCCTGTAGCATTAATCACTGGAACACTGTGAGTGTATGTGTGGGCGGGTCAGGTTTTGCCTACATTGTGAGGACAAAATGTTCTAACACTGATATTAAAACACTAGCATTGTGGGGACCAGGCAACAAAAATGGCTTTGCTAAATTAGGTATTAATGAAAATCTAAACATGCAAAAAGTTTTCTGTGAAAAATAGGTTCAAGATTAGAGTTTAAAACATATAATTAACTCAGTATGAAGACAATAGGAGTCCAAAAAGCTCTGCCATGATAGAAAAAAAAAAAACATGTGTGAGCAGATCTCCAAGGAAATGTAGGCTTCGTAAACACGAATACACATACACCTGATGTGGGTTCTAGAGGAATATTATTATTAGTTATAAGTTGTGAATTCAGTGCCAACACATCCACTCATTATAGGCAAGTGTCATGGGCCATCTTTACAAAACTCACACCCCTGCAGAAAAAGAGTCCAGCGTGCATCACCTATATATTTTTTTTCATACAGACAGCAGAATATGTGTAAATTATTAAACTACAAATGCAAAGTTGCACCTTAACAATTATGATCATTTTCAAATTATTTTTAATTATTTAATTAAACATTTATGTACACTACTGTAAGTTTGGAGTCTGTAAAATTGTAATGTTTATGAAAGAAGTTTTTTATGCTCACCAGTTGCATTAATTTGATCAAAATTATAATTATAATAAGTGCTATATTATTATAAGGTTTCTATTTTCATACATTTTAAATTATAATTTATTCCTGTGATTTCAAGCTGAATTTTCAGCAGTACTTCTTTTTTTTTTTTTTTTTTTTTTTTGGTGAAAAAAAAATTACAATAGCAAAATTGTACTTTTAAAATATTTTATTTCTTTGTTTAGTATTATTTCAATATTTTTTATTGTTTAATGAAACGTACATTACCAGTCAAAAGATTTTTTTTTTACAGAAGTATACCAAGTCTGCATTTCTTTGATCCCAATTTTGAAATATTTTTACTATTTAAAAAAAAAACTTTTTCTATTTAAATATAGTTTCAAAACTCAATTTTAGCATCATTACTCCAGTCACATGATCCTTCAAAAATCATTCTAATACTCTGAGTTGCTGCTCAAAAAGACTACATTTTAAAATATATTCAAATACAAAACAGTTATTTTAAATAGTAAAAATATTGTTTTTGCTGTACTTTGGATCAAATAAATACAGTTTTGGTGAACAGAAGAAATTTCTTTAAAAAACATTAAAAATATTACTGTTCAAAAACTTTTGACTGGTAGTGTATATGCTTTTTTCTGTGTATATTATTTTTATTAAAATAGAATACACTTTGTATCACATATTTTCTCTCACACAGCCATGGTGTGTTTTGTCAGGAACTATATCTTCCAGCAGAACATACTTAATAATTCTGCCTACTAAAATAACAGTTTAATAAAATGCTTTATGTTTTCTTATTATAAAGTAGGTCTAACCATTTTATAAAAGCAATAAGGCACTAAAGGCCTGTGTCTACACCCTTCGGGCCTGTTTCACAACACACACAAAAGCAGTATGTTTTCATATCACCGCACGTATTAAAACATTACAGTATTCACACAGCCTGTGTTCACTAATCCAATAAATTCCACATTCTGTCATTCATTTTCCATTTCAATATCCTGTGGGGTGTGGCAAATTTAATTCAAATTCACACTCGTGAACAGAAAGAGAGCCAATTCTTAAATACTGCACAGCGTTTGCTCCTGGTGTGTAAGCGCTTGTCCTTTAAAAGGATTTTGATAGCTCTCACATCTGTCAAACTATTTGTGTAACATATTGATTTAGAGCTGCCGGAGATGTTAAAGCAAAGACAAATGATTTGTCACCAGTGCAAAAACAAAGAAATATACACATGCAGCGTCTGTGACATGCATAAACCACAGAATGAGACTGAATGGCTCAGAAGAGACACCATTTGCAAGGTTTTTTGAAGTAAATACAATATTATTGGAGCATGTTTTACAATTAAGTATGATTTCAGCCTTCATTCATCAAAATATCATGTTTAATTCAATGTTACTTGCATTTTTACTAGCAATTTTTGAGTGAAAATTGTCTCTCACTAACAATAATTTTGGTAATCGAGTTATTTGTCGATTATTCTGATGGTTAATCAAGTACTCAATTATATTCATGTTTTTGTGGTAACAAAACTAGATCTAAGTGAAAGTTTGTGAGTTTGGGTTTATTATAAAGTTCATCTGGGAATGCAATGTGCGCCATTTCATCAGATTTGTAAGGCAAATAATTTATAAACCTATGCAAACACAGGAGAATACATTATTATCTTTCTCAATATGCTAACTGTTTATAGTGATTTTAAAATAAAAGTTTAAACCCTCACTCTGAGTTTACAAGTTTTGATGTCCACATATTCAATAAATTACAGTGGCTGTAGCTTTTCTATCTTAAAGAAATAGCCAGATATTAAAGATTAAGTGGACATTTGAAATAAACGTTGTTTAGTCAACATTAAACAAGGATTAGATCCCACAGTAAAGTGTAAAAACAATCATCGGGGCGTTGGTGCCCTCTGCAGGCATTTGTTATAATGCATAATGTACATTAGCTCTATTGTTTATAATACATTATGTATTTGAAGTTTTGTTCAATAACATCATATGATTACTTGCTTTTGATACTTCATTTGAACTAATTATTATTGCCTCATTGCCATATATATGTATTTAAGTCATTTAAAGGCTATTGTTCACTTAGGTTATTACTACAAAAAATAAAAAATAATAATAATTACCCAATTACTCGATTAATCATCAGAATAATTGACAGATTACCCCAGAGAAGGCCACTTGAGTTAGTGACACAGACTTGAATCAAACTCGAGTCGCATTTTTATAGACTTCAGACTCGACCTAAAATGACCCCAGACTTGACTCGACTCGAGGAAAAGGACTCATGAATATTTTAAAAGCAACTCAAGTCTTTTATCCTTAAATACTTATATAACTGCGAGCCGTCACAGCGGCACAATTTTACGTGAGCAGCACGTCAAAACAGCAGAGCGAATCACATAACAAGCGCTCAGTGTTGTTTATTGCAAACAACTTTCAGTGCTATATACTCTATTATTTAATCTAAATAATTTATTTGAGCCCTTTAAGGTTTGTGCGCTTTGTCTCTCTCTCTGGATGCGAGCTGGCACCATGACAGAAATATTTTAAAAACAGAAACACGGTGAGCAGCAAAATTATAGATTACTTTCAGTAAAACACAACAGAAAAAACTGTGCTGCAAATGTAGTTATTTTTCTTATTATCTATTTATCTATCAGTAACCTATGACTCTGACTGTTCAAACCAGATGCGACAAGATGTTTCTGATCTAAATTTAGCATTATTAATCTGGCTAAGAACATTTCTAAATAATGTAAAATATATATATATATATGTGAGTGTGACCCTGGACCACAAAACCAGTCTTAAGTCGGTGGGGTATATTTGTAGCAATAGCCAAAAATACATAGTATGGGTCAAAATTATTGATTTTTCTTTTATGCCAAAAATCATTAGGAAATTAAGTAAAGATCATGTTCCATGAAGATTTTTTGTAAAATTCCTACTATAAATATATCAAAATGTAATTTTTGATTAGTAATATGCATTGTTAAGAACTTAATTTGAAGAACTTTAAAGGTGATTTTCTCAGCATTTTGATTTTTTTGCACCCTCAGATTCCAGATTTTCAAATAGATGTATCTCGGCCAAATATGGTCCTATTCTAACAAACCATACATCAATAGAAAGCTTATTTATTGAGCTTTCATATGATGTATACATCTCAGTTTTGTAAAATTTAACCTTATGACTGGTTTTGTGGTCCAGGGTCACATATATACTGTTGTTAGATGGCTGGGATATAACTTAAACTTTACCTTTCTTTTCTGCTCAAGATGAGAACATTTAAATTATTGTAGACTTTTGGTAGATTATGCTTTTAAGTAAAAAAACAGAAACAGTATTTTTGTCACATGGCCTTGCATGTATCTAAATGTAAATACAATACAATACAATACAATACAATACAATATATATATATATATATATATATATATATATATATATATATATATATATATATATATATATTTTTTTTTTTTTTTAGAAAATATAGAGGCTCTGCCTCTTGGATCTTTAATTGAATACCCCTGACTTATATCAAAAAGAAATAGTTCATCTGTATGGTTTTGTAATATCTGTGCCACATATTTCCTTATGTGTCATGGTAGCATGGTAGAAAGGACTCTTATTATAGCATTTAATTACAGAAAAACTGTTTTGAACATGGTAATAGATTAAAACCAGGGGCGTTGCTAGACCCCTTTGTCTATGGGTGAATGCAAGAGTATTCACACTGGAAGCGTTTGTAGAGTGTGCATGCAGCTGCTCCAAAGCATTTAGTAAACAGCTTTTTTCTATGAAACTGATTACAGGTAAATATGAAATTGATAATGAAACTGCAGAAGCAGCTTCAACCCAATAATTATTGGTGGGATCATAAAGCATATAGGGGAGCGCGGGCCACAAACAAAGCATTTTGGCTCGTTTATATGTCTTGTGTTCTATGAGAACTGTGTCGGGATTGTTTTTCTGAATGTTTCATCTATTTGCGCACATTATTTTGAACTATACTGTACAGCTGTGTGTTGCGATTAGGGTCGTAACACGCATGGTTGTGATGTGTTCATTGTCAAACTCAAAAATAGATTTATATATATATATATATATATATATATATATATATATATATATATATATATTAATGGCATTATTTTATTTGAGAAAGTTAATAATTTTATTTTATTGACCAAATATTTAAGTTTGTCGTGTATATTTTTTTCATTCGATCAGATAACATTTTAAGCTGTCATTTGGTGATGTTACAACGTGCTCCTCACGTGTTACATTGTATCCCACCAGCTTGGCATGTTGTCACACTTCACTTCCCTTCTTTTGAGGTACGTATACACTGTAATTATGAAACAAAGCGACTTATTTGTACTAGACAAACAACATTTACACAAACTGAGAAAATGCAAAAAGTGTTACGTTGTGCTCCCCTAATCATAAAGCTGCACACGAATGAGGTAAAATATGGGTAGCGCTAGAGCCTACATATGTGTTTTTTTTGTTTTGTTTTTTTACATTTTTCATTTATTATTATTATATTTTATTATTGTATTTTACCTTTATTTATGTAGTACTTTATACAATCCAAGACTCAATCAAAGCAGCTTTTTCTCGATGCAAAATAAATAAATAAATATTAATCTGCCGTAAAACATATAGTAAGTTTCTGGCTTTTTTTTAATACACCATGCTTGTCTTGCAACCAAACTGAATAATTAAAACACATTTATATCTTCTGTGGCCTAGGCCTACATATTTTGGATTTTTTTTTCTTTTGATTACGATTCTTGTTAAACTCACTAGACATGCGTATTATATGTGCATTCTAAGCTTGTTCCATGCATTTTCTAAAACTTTTGTGTGGAATCATATTTATTTTGGCCATCAAAAGTGTACTGTCCCTTTATTTGAGCATGAGCAGCGCAGCAAAAATAGACTCTGTGCCGAAACCATCGCTTCAGCGCTGCTCACGCGCTGCTCCTGCTGCCGGTGTGAATGCACTCATTTGTTAACATGGGCGCCGAAAAAAATATGCGCTGCTCACGCTCTGCTCACACTTGCAGTGTGAAACCGGCGTTAAACTACATGCAACAACTGAATTAACGAGTAATGGGGGCCTGTGCCCCAGTAGAGCTTTAGGTCTAGCAACTCATAAGTAACAGACTGGATGTACATTAACCACTTCCAGTATTTTGCCTGTTACTCAACACAGTCAAAATGCAATCCAGGATTTTTTTTTAATCGAGTACTTGAATTGAATCGAGGAATCTTGACAGTCCTATTTTAAAGTAAATCCCACACCATTTTACAAAAATCAAAGCCCATTCTTTGCTATTTACACATCATTTAATTAGCTGTCTCTTCAAAAGACATGAGTGAAATTTCAAGTGGGATTTGAAGAGAGTGAATCTGATCATAAGTGGTCAGTGAGACCAGGGTCGTCGCATTTTGGTCGCTATGACGACAGCAAATAATTGAGCACTGAAACTACAGGTGCAGGGAAAAAGGCAAATATGGGAGTCAGTGAAACATGAAAAGTGCTGGTCTCGCTGAAAGAGTTTCTGTTGAATGGATGCAATTATGATCCTTTTGGAAGCCATTAAAACTGTAACTGCCCATGAGCAGAGCTGTTGAAAGCTCTTAATGCCTGACAGATTGGGCAGAAAGACAGGCAGGTGCGGTTTGAGCTTGTATGGCTGTGGTGGAACGGATGAGGCAGAGCCGAAACTAACTGTCGGCACTCCAGACACGCTCTGGCATTGAGGTGAGACATAAGGCTTGATGTGAGCGCCAGCAGCACATTTCTCCCAGCATGCCGAGCACAAAGACACCTGTAGGGGGAAATGGCCAACCAGTGGTGTCCATCATGAAGATGAATGACCAAACTGGCCACTTGATTTTATACCATCCCTAGAGGAGGAAGAGGCACTCACTGTAGACAGGAGGAACTCAAGGACACTCAAAAGACTTTCTGAGTACCCCATGCCACAGGGGACGAGTGGAGTGAGATGGTACTAAACGCAATATAGACATGCTCTCAACAAATTTCAAGTTGGACAGTCAGCCTGACACACATTATGACAGTTTGAAATTTGCCCTCCATGTGCAAGAGGAGGTGAATGTTCAAAGCAATGTCCTGGCTATGAGAGTGTGACCTGTGCAAGTGAAAAATGTCATTGCATTTCAGAGAACTACAGAGGGAGGAAAATAACTTGACATCCTCTCTTTCCCAGACTGTCACTGTAAGATAGAGAAGCGAGAGTATACATTTTCAGGCTCATTCTGAAAGGAAAATATTCGATTTTCTGGAGATGGCTGTGATGAAATTACCAGCTGACACACGAAAGCACATGTGACACAGGCAGGGCTTCGGCAGTCAAATATACAGTCAAGCCCGAAATTATTCATACCCATGGCAAATTCTGACTTAAAGTTAAAGTTATTCAACCAGCAAGTTTTTTTTTTTTTTTTATTATCAGAAATGACATAATAACGATGTACAAGAGGCATCATTGTGGAAAAAATTATTATTCATCTTTTATGTACATTTGAACAAAAAGTGGCATGTTCAAAATTATTAATACCCTTCTCAATAATCAATAGAAATCCTTTATTGGCTATTACAGCATCAAATGCTTCCTATAATTGCAGACCAGCTTTTTGCATGTCTCCACTGGTATTTTTGCCCATTCATCTTTAAAGATGAGCTCCAGCTCTTTCAGATTGTCTCCTTGCCATCACCCTGATCTTTAGCTACCAGATGAGCATTTGCAAAGGCCAAGCGGGCTTTTGTGTGCCTTATCTGGAGAAGTGATGTCCTCCTTGGTTTGCGTCTGTGGAACCCAGTAGTGTGCAGTGTCCGTTGGACTGTCTGCCTTGAGATGTTGACACTAGCAGAGCCCAGATTCATCAGGATGGCCCTGGTGGTGATCCTTGGATTCTTTTTTACCTCTCTCATTATCCTCCTGGCCAGCACAGGTGTCAATTCTGGCTTCTGACCACGTCCTCTGAAATTTTTCACAGTGCGGAATGTCTTGTAATTTTTATTAATACTTTGCACTGTGGCCACTGGAACTTCAAAACATTTAGATATGGTCTGATAGCCCTTTCCTTACTTGTAAGCAGCCACAATGCACAGCCGCAGGTCCTCAGTGAGCTCTTTTGTTTTAGCATGACTGTCCACAAACCAACAGCAGAGAGCTTCTGTTTTTCACCTGTTGAGTTGATTAAAACAGCTGTCCCCAATGAATCAGGGTAATTAGGATGCTTTAGAACAGCTTGGACTATTTGGAATGGTATAGAACTTTGGATCCACCCATAGACTGTGACAGTTTGCAAAGGGTATGAATAATTTTGGACATGCCACTTTTTGTTCAAATGTAAATAAAAGCTGAGAAATATTATTTTTTTCCACAGTGATGCCTCTTGTACATTGTCTTATTATCTTTTGGGAGAAGCCTGTGTCATTTCCGGTAAAAAAAAAAAAAACCTGCTGATTGAATAAAAGTAACTTTAAGTCAGAATCTTAAAGGAAACCCTAGGTATTAAGACGTGTATAGCTAATTATAATGTAAATGTTTTTCTTACTGAAATATGTAGTAGAAATCCCATGAAAGATTTGCGTTATTTAGAAAATGGGGGGGGGGGGGGGATGGTTGCACTCGGTGAGCTACTGGCACTGAGCTACACTATTTTTACTGCAACACAACTCAGAATACACAACTTAATAGGCCTAAACCAAATGCTAAATGATTTTTCCCACAAAAAGTCTAAACGCACCCGAAAATCGGGTAAAATCCTCCCTGAGCTCCTTCAGTGGCGGTGGCGTCATGACCATCATTGGCATTTTTAAATCATTTCTAAGCTCTTTCAGTAGCTGTGGTCTACCAAAAGCCTCAAAGGCATCAGGGCTAAAGTAAAGAGAACACAGACGCGGGTCTTTGGGAAGTTTTATTCATCCACAGGCATCTTCCTATTCTTTTCTCCTCTTCTTATTGCTAGGAAAGCAGTGAAGACTTACATTGCTTCTCTTGTTGCCCTTTGACTGAAAATCAATCAAAAGCCAAACATTGTGGCATTGTATCTGTATTTTAAGATAAGTTGTGTATTCCGAGTTGTGTTACGGTAAAAAGAGCTGCAGAGCTATTACGTAAAGTGTTCTACGTTCTACGTAATCAAAATAATAATGCCCCCTCATAGTTTTTTTTAATCTTTCACGGCTTTTTACTACATATTTTAGTAAGAGGCATCATATATGTTATATTTATCCATACAAGTCTTTATACCCAGGGTTCCCTTTATTAATAATAATAGCTGTTAATTAATTATTATTAATTATTTTAAAAAATGGTTGTTAAATTTCATAATAAAATACAAAAAATACATAATTAAAAATGTATACATATAATATGAAATCAAATGTTTTTTGTAGGTTTTATGAAGGTACATGTAAGACTTTCTAAAGGTCCACTGAGGTGCTTTGGAACATGTAGAGCTATTCTATGTGTTGACGTAAATTCAACTGAAACAGGAAGGCTGAGCGGGACATATCAAGCAGTCCTGCCTCCTTTTTTAAATAGCCAATAGCATTTTGTTTATATCACAGTTTGGGCCAGAGCCGCTGAGCTCAGTAAAGCTGTCAATCCACAGAACCACAGTCTCATCCATATTGCTATAAAATCGTCTCAGGTTACGTAGGTAACCCTAGTTCCCTGAGGACAGGGAACGAGACGCTGCGTCCTGGTTAGGACACTTTGGGAACTGCCCTCAGCGTGACCGGTTCTGAAGCTCTTATAAAACAACGACAATGAACTTGACATTGACCGGCGCCAGCCCATGACGTCATTAACAAGGCGCCTACTAGTATAAAGGGGCGCTTGTGAATACATCAACCATCTTTTTGTCTGATGGAGACGTAAGTGGGGCCCGAAGCATGGCTACGAGACGCAGCGTCTCGTTCCCTGTCCTCAGGGAACTAGGGTTACCTACGTAACCTGAGACGTTCCCTTCCGGAGGGAACTCTACGCTGCGTCCTGGTTAGGACACTTTGGGAACGATATACCAACGCCGCCATGCTGAGGAGTAAGTGAACAACTGACTGATTGAGGAGTCAAGAAGGAACATCACTCCCCACTACCAGCGAGAATCGCTCGGGCCGATGTCACAGCTAGCTCGGCTACCCAAGCACGGAACTCCTAGGAGTGGAGGCCTGATACTTCTAAGCGAGAGTAGGCCTAACTACACTCACCGCTAGAGAAAGTAGTGAAGCTTACCCTTAAGTCTTCATACTAAGCGGGGGTTCTGAAGAGCGGAGGCTCCAAACAGACTCTCAGGACGAGAGGAAGCCTGGCAACACTCTGTGCTTGCGGGGAACTCTGGGAGTGGAGGTCAGAGACCTAACTACACTCAACACTGGAGGTGATTCATGAGGCTCCAGGAGCCTAAGCAATAGAACCACCTAAGTGGAGTTTCTCAGGAGTGTGGAGGCTTCTGCAAGAAGACTCTCTAGATGAGAGGAAGCCTAGCGACACTCGATCCTATAAGTAGTGCTATCTGCAGTGGAGTTGGAAAAACCCAGGGGTTTTTAGAACCAACTCTAGAATGGGAACGGAGAAATACTGCGTGACCCATACCATATAGGATTTTAGAAAAGAACCCAACCTTCGGGGGGAATCTTTACCACTCATGTGGATTTCAGAAAGTGCCCAAGGACTTGCGTGTGCACTTACCACTTCACGTGGGTTTTAAGGAGTGCTCAAAGCTTCGCGTGAGTACTCACCACTATTGTGGATTTGAGGAGGTGCCCAGAGCGTAGCGAGGGAATCACCATATCATTATCACAGGCGACAGCAAAGCCTGGTAGCGGAGCTTCGGAGCTCTGTAAGAGTGGAGGTCTCAAACACAAACCCTCTTGGTGAGGGGAGACCTGGCTACACTCACGCTTGAAAATACTGGAAGCGGAGCTTCTGGAGAACGGAGGCTTCACAGAAGACTCTCTAAAAAGAGAGGAAACCTGAAACATTCAATCCACTAGCTCTTAGGAGTGGAGGTCTCAAATAACCCTGCAGTGAGGGGAGACCTGGCTACACTCACGCCCGGACTTATTTTCTTTCTTTTTTTTTTCTCAGGAGAGTGGAGGCTTCTGCAAGAAGACTCTCTAGATGAGAGGAAGCCTAGCGGCACTCGAACCTATAGGTAGTGCTGTCTGCAGTGGAGTTGGAAAAACCCAGGGGTGTTTAGAACCAACTCCAGAATGGGAACGGAGAAATACTGCGTAACCCATACCATACAGGATTTTAGAAAAGAACCCAACCTTCGGGGGGAGTCTTTACCACTCATGTGGATTTCAGAAAGTGCCCCAGGACTTGCGTGTGCACTTACCACTTCACGTGGGTTTTAAAGAGTGCTCAAAGCTTCACGTGAGTACTCACCACTATTGTGGATTTGAGGAGGTGCCCAGAGCGTAGCGAGGGAATCACCGTATCATTATCACAGGCGACAGGAGAGCCTGGCAGCGGAGCTTCGGAGCTCTGAAAGAGTGGAGGTCTCAAACATAAACCCTTGTGTGAGGGGAGACCTGACTACACTCACGCTTGTAAGTACAGAAGCGGAGCTTCTGGAGAACGGAGGCTTCATAGAAGACTCTCTAAAATGAGAGGAAACCTGACAACGCTCAATCCTACAGCTCTTAGGAGTGGAGGTCTCAAATAACCCTTCAGTGAGGGGAGACCTGTCTACACTCACGCTTGAAAGTACTGGAAGCGGAGCTTCTGGAGAACGGAGGCTTCACAGAAGACTCTCTAAAAAGAGAGGAAACCTGACACCGTTCAATCCACTAGCTCTTAGGAGTGGAGGTCTCAAATAACCCTTCAGTGAGGGGAGACCTGGCTACACTCACACTTGAAAATACTGGAAGCGGAGCTTCTGGAGAACGGAGGCTTCGCAGAAGACTCTCTACCAAGAGAGGAAACCTGACACCGTCCAGTCCACTAGCTCTTAGGAGTGGAGGTCTCAAATAACCCTTCAGTGAGGGGAGACCTGGCTACACTCACGCCTAGGTACGGGAAGCGGAGCTTCTGGAGAACGGAGGCTTCACAGAAGACTCTCTAAAAAGAGAGGAAACCTGACAACGTTCAAGCCACTAGCTCTTAGGAGTGGAGATCTCAAATAACCCTTCGGTGAGGGGAGACCTGGCTACACTCACGCTTGAAAGTACTAGAAGCGGAGCTTCTGGAGAACGGAGGCTTCACAGAAGACTCTCTAAAAAGAGAGGAAACCTGACAACGTTCAATCCACTAGCTCTTAGGAGTGGAGGTCTCAAATAACCCTTCAGTGAGGGGAGACCTGGCTACACTCACGCCTAGAAGTACTGGAGGTGGAGCTTCTGGAGAACGGAGGCTTCACAGACGACTCTCTAAAAGAGAGGAAACCTGACAACGTTCAATCCACTAACTCTTAGGAGTGGAGGTCTCAAATAACCCTTCAGTGAGGGGAGACCTGGCTACACTCACGCCTGGAAGGGGAAAGACTGGAAGCGGAGCTTCTGGAGAACGGGGGCCTCACCAAAGGGGAAGCCCAACCACGCTCGATCCGCCAGCTCTTTACGAGTGGAGGCCTCAACACTCTAAGTGAGGGGAGACCTGGCTACACTCACGCTTGGAGGTACTAAACACGGAGCTTCTGGGGAACGGAGGCCTTCACCGAGACTCTCAGAATGAGAGGAACACCTGACAACGCTCAACCTCCCAGCTCTAAAGAGTGGAGATCTCACACCAAATATTCAGTGAGGAGAGATCTAGCTACACTCACGTCTGAAAGTACCAGAAGCGGAGCTTCAGGGGAAAGGAGGCTTCACAGAGACCCTCGGATGAGAGGAAGCCTAGCAACGCTCAATCTCCTAGCTCTATGGAGTGGAGATCTCACCCAAATATTTTAGTGAGGGGAGACCTAGCTACACTCAACGCTTAGAGAATACCGGGACTCACAGCAGGGCCCAAATGCTGAGAGCAGGGCCCTGTAGAGTGGAGGCTTTGAAACGAATCTCACAGAGAGAAAAATCCTGACAACACTCAGTCTTGGTGAGCGGTATTCTAATAGTCCCTAGCGAGAGATGCTCGAGAGTGGAGGTCTTAACGAAAATCCCACTGAGGGGAGACCTGGCTACACTCAACGCTACAAGTACATGAACCCACCTCGCAGGATTCTGTAGAGTGGAGGCTTCAAGTCTGGAAAGAGAGAGCCTTAACAATACTCAGCTTTGGCAGAGGGCTCAAAGCACAGAGCACAGCAGTTAGCGAGGCCTAAGCAGGCCTACCAGCTAAATACCACGAGTATGTACTTGTAAGCGGAGCACTGAGGGGAGCGAAGGCTGCAACTGGACGGTTCTCATGCAGGAGAACACATCTAACCGTTCCAGGTCTAAACCATGGGGAAGACCAATCGCCCGACCTACATCATGACACCACTAGGCGAAAGGAGGTCTGAACAGCAGCAGCGAAGAGCGGAGGCTCCTACAGAAGGACTCTCAATCGAGAGGAAGCCTGCAGCACCCTGACAATGCTCACCGTGGCAGGAAAGTCTAGGAGTGGAGGTGCTAACCAACAGAGCTCATTAATAATGAGGGGAGACCTACTACACTCAACCCTCTAAGTGCTATCTGGACAGAGCTGTAAGCGCCTATACAGGGTTCAAAGGTGAAACCTGGAGGTCCAGACCATTGCTTCCGCCAAGGAGGACCTAACACTGTACGCTTCGGTGTAGAGCGAGGCTCACGAGAGCCTACCAGCTACCAGAACTGCCCAAATCTGATAGAACTGTGAGAAATCAGCCTAGACAAGAACCTCCATAGAGGGGCATCTCGTCAGCGCAACTCTCAGAGAGAGGAGGCCTGAAAAAATCCTCACACTTAGGGGGGGGTTTTCTAAACTTCCCTCTCTCACTAAAGAAACTTCTTTCTTTCCCTTTTCGACCGGGCCCTGGGGAGCGGGGCCTTCAGTGCACTGACTCACAAAGAGAGGCAGCCCATGCGCTCAACCCTGGGTTGCTCCTATCTTCTTAAAAAGAGGGTGGGGAACCTACCCTAACCTCCCGGTCTTCACACTCAGACGAGCGGAGTCTAGAGGGACTCTTACCACGGGACGGGGTAGACTGCCACACCCAGTAGGTGTGTAGACATGCATATGCAGGTATAAATAGTGCCTAAGCCGAGCTCAAAAAGCAGCGGAGGCTTCAAGGGATAACTCTCAGAATGAGAGGAAGCCTGACAACGCCTAACCCCTACAGGAGTTATTTACGAGTGGAGGTCTTGGTACACTAACTCACAAACGAGGGAAGACCTGGCTACACTCGACACTCAGGGACCTTAGGAGCTCAGTAGCTCAAATACTAAAGTCTCACCCAAGCGGAGCTGGTAGACAAAGAATACGTACATATACATATACACAACCACCTATATGTCAGTTCATGTACCGGGCCAACGGATTGAATTTATCAATCTATCATCAGCCCAGCCCCAGAGTCTTAAGGGGAAAAAAGGGGCGGGCGGCCGCACGACGTGAGGGAGAAGGGAGAGGATCGTTTCCCTACGATCCCATCTCCCATAACGCACATCACGTCTCCTCTGAGACCTACCCCTCCCAAGAGGAGGGTCTCGAGTGGCCACACAAACCGCCTGGCCCTGCCTCCAGCCCGCAGGCCAGGAGGGGCCAGGCTCCCCCTGCGTTCGGGTGGAGATGAGGACCGGTGAGAAATAACAGACCCCAAAGGATCTATTAGCCGCTGAGCACGCCTCCGCCTCCCTGAGTTAGTCGAACATCGTAACAACGGATGTACCGAATAATTCGGAAGGCGAGACTGGCGCATCGAGGAGAAAGCACTCATCTTTCTCCCCGATGTCTGCCAAAATTCACCTACAAGCCTGTGGTGTGAAACAGCTCAGCCATCTCCACGGGTCTTCATCCTCCAGCAGATCAGCCCGGTACGCCTGCAACACTGCCACTGCGAGCAGGCAGCACCAGCCTGACCCGCTGCCGCGTATGCCCTCAGCGTCGACGCCACCCACGCCGAGAGACAGCAAACGTATCCTCAGGTTATGGCATCGACGGCCTGCCATACTCACGCACTCACTCTGCACCAGCATAACTAACATGCTGATATAGATGAGTGCGGCTGAATATGGTTTATCCCATGCCCTCCCGATCCTAATATATAGATCAGGAGGGAATGGGATGTATATGGGGACTGGTCTGTTATGGTCAGGGTGAAATTGCTCATATAAATTGCTATGAGCAACCTCCCCCTGCACGTGCTTTCACCGCAGATCAAAGCAGACCGCAGCGCGGCTCATAACAGACAACAGCTCATCATACGCGGGGCAGGCAGGCTGTGAGAGCTCAGAAAATCACTTTTCGCCCATAACAGCCACATCCTGCTTACCTGGCTAAAACCAGTAGAGCACTTGCTGCTGTATCAAAGGATGTCAGAGAATAATACATCCTTCGCCCGCAGCTCGCCCTCGTCTGCGGCTGACGAGCGTGAGAGATTACACATCTCTCAACTCGTGTGCGCGCTTCATCTGTAACCACTTCGGGCTCGTTCTCCGTGCAGCCTCGGCTGCAACGGGACCCGAGCCACGTAGGGCAGATAAATGTCCCGATTCCCTCGGAAAAGGGGACAAACGAGAGCGGAGTTTCCTTAGAGAGAAACTCTCACGATGAACGCGCTCTGCACTCTGCACGGTCGTATCTAGCGAAACAATTGGTTATTTTCTAAAAACATTACAATTTATATACTTTTTAACCTCAAATGTTCATCTTGTCTAGCTCTGCATGAACTCTGTGTATTCCGGTTCAATTTAGGGTATGTCAAAAAACTCCCATCTAATTTTCTTCTCCAACTTCAAAATCACCCTACATCGCTGTTTTACCTATTTTTTGTAAAGGATGTTTGATCTTCTTTGCACGTTCACTTTGTAAACAATGGGTTGGTACTTCTGCAGCGATGTAGGACGATTTTGAAGTTGGTGGAGAAAATGAGATGGGAGTTTTTCGACCTACCCTAACTGTCTTGAACCATTTTTTTTTTTTTTTTTTAGAAAATAACCAATCGTTTCACTAGATAATACCCATCTTCCTCGGCTGGGATTGTTTAGAGCCTTTTGAAGCTGCATTTAAACTGCATTTTGGAAGTTCAAACTCATAGGCACCATAGAAGTCAACTATATGGAGAGAAATCCTGAAATGTTTTTCTCAAAAAACATAATTTCTTTGACTGAAGAAAGAAAGAACATGAACATCTTGGTGAGTAAACAAAGAGGTGAGTAAATTATCTGTCAATTTTAGTTTTGGAAGTGAACTTCTCCTTTAAGGATGTTTAGATGTTTATATTGGAAAACAAAGCGAAAATACTAAGGAACATATAATATATTGTTGCAATTTAGAACATTTAATCCCATGCCTTTATGAATTTAGACTTTCTACTTTAATTTAAGACCTTTTTAAGACCTTAATCTGCGGAATGGTGACAATCTGAATAAAATAAAATTAAATAAAATGTTTTTACACTACTACTGAAGCCTTTTGCTCTGCAAACATGAGAAGGACAATAAAGCACATGCCATACGACTGTGGAGACACAAACAAGAAAACCATATAAAATAGAAGAGTCACCTAAGGTAAATAAATCCAAAGCCTGTGATAACGTGTGTGTGTACCATATATTTGGCCTGGATAACAGTAATGCTGTGTGACTCACCTCCAGCTTTCCATCACCAAACAAACACACATTTTCCTGTACTTAAGCTAATGTCAGGAGAAACCACGGGCACACATCTAATGCCAGTGGTGCTGAAGAGCTCCAGGATGGTGACGGGCTGTAACAGCAGCGCTCCAGAGCAGACAGGCTGGAGCTGCAGCCATGGGGCTGTGAGAGGCGGGAGAGAGTTGACAGGTATTGTCAGGAAACTCAGTGAGCGGCCAGCAGACGGAGACGAGCTTGTCTCTGACGGGTATATTGAAAAAGCTGCGGGCGCAAACAGCTTGAGCCAACACGGCTCTACAACACACATGCACACTCACAATACATAGACACAGACGTTCTCTTTTCTCATTCAGCTTCTAAGAGTCTCTTTTTTCCTGTCTTATCTTCAGGCACTAAATACATTCAGCAGGAGGACAAGCAGAGTCAGAGAAATAAATATAAAAAAGCCATGTAAATATTGACAGAACCATGGTCCAGTGGTTAGTATATTTTCTCCCACATATTGAACTAGTCTGTAAAGGTCCTAGCTCACCTGTCGCAGATTAGACATTGCGATACTCCCACCCAGAAGAAAATAGATTATTTATGCACAAAACAAAACAAAAAATAGAAAATGGAAAAAGAGAGAGAGAGGAAACACACACACAGACACACACACACACACACACACACACACACACACACACACACACACACACACACACACACACACACACACACACACAAAAACAAAACACAAAATTAAATAAATGAAAAAAATGTTAAAAATAAAATATAAACTAAAATTAATAATTAAAAACAAAACACAAAATAAAACAAGGTGAAAAACAACAACAAAAAAATAAAATAAAAAAAATAAATGATTAATGAATGAATACAATACACCTGTTTTGAAGAAAACAAAACACACACACACAAAAATGAAAAAAATAAAAATAAAAATAAAAACAACACAAAATTAAATTAATGAAATAAAATTGTTAAAAAGAAAATATTAACTAAAAATTAATAATTAAAAACAAAACAGAAAAAAAACAAAAAATAAAAATACAAAATGGAGAAAAAAGAAAAGAAAAACTAAAACAATAAAGAAATAAATGAAATAAATAAATAAAACTATTAAAAATGAAATATAAACACAATGATGCATTTATACAATATACCTATGTTTTGAACTAAACAAAACACAAAAATAAAAATAATAAAATAAAAAAAGAAAGAAAGAAAAAAAGAGAAAAAAAATCACAAAATTAAATTAATGAATTAAAAATGTTAAACATAAAATATTAACAAAAATTAATCATTAAAAACAAAACACACACAAAAAAACATGGGAAAATAAAAATAAAATAAAAACAAAAAAAATGAATGAAATAAAAGTATTAAAAATAAAAAAATTAACACTACTGCAAATATAAAGTTTGAAAATATAAACAAAACACACAAAATAAAAATTAAAACATGGTGAAAAAAAAACAGAAAACAAGAAAAATAATAATAATTAAAAACAAAAAAAAATAAAAACAACAGACAAAATAAAAAAAGTAAACATGGCGGACAACAACAACAACAAAAAAAGAACAGAAAAAAAAATAATGATATAAAATATTAAAAACTAAATATAAACACAATAATACATTTATACATCATACCTATGTTTTAAACTAAACAACACACACAAAATAAAAACTAAAACATGGAAAACAAGAAAGTAAAAGAAAATAAAAACAACACAAAATTAAAATTAAAATGTTAAAAATATTAGCTCAAATTAATAATTAAAAACAAAACAGAATAAATTAAAACAAAACACACAAAATAAAAAATAAAACATGGTAAAAAAAAACTGAGAAAAAAATTAATGAAATCAAAATATTACAAATAAAATATAAACACAATTATACAATATACCTATGTTTTGCACAAAACAAAAGACCAAAACAAAGCACACAAAATAAAAAAAATAAAACATTATCTAAAATGAATAATTAAACACTATAATATGATTATACAATAATTTGAACAAAACAAAAAAACAAGACAACAAAACTAAACTAAACAAAAAAATAAAATAAAAAAATAAGATAAAATTTGTAAAAAAAAAAAAATTATATATATATATATATATATATATATATATATATATATATATATATATATAAATTAATAAATAAATAAAATATCAACCAAAAATAATAATTAAACACAATAATACAACTAAATAAACAATTACATTCATTTATAAAATTTTAAAAGTGTCAGTAATAAAAAGTTATATACTTTTTTAAATTAAACGCGTAAAATCATATCTTT